>NC_134357.1:218642046-218829546 GCF_048569485.1 Anomaloglossus baeobatrachus
GGACGGATGAGGTGTAAAAATGGACAGGGGATACAGAAAAAAAAAAAAGTTATACTCACAGTACCCAGAGGACTAGCAGGAGGATCACTGACCAGAAGAGCTGCAGAGGAACAGATGGCAGAGAGATGGACAGCTTTACAGGAGCAGCAGGCAGATCAGCAGAATGCCCAGGAAGGACCCAGCGATGGAGGCAGATGTGAAGACAGGTAAGAGGACATCGGGGGAGAGCAGAGGGGGAGAGGGGGGGTGAGAGCAGAGGGGGGGTGGAGAGCAGAGGGGGGGTGGAGAGCAGAGGGGGGGGGAGAGCAGAGGGGGAGACCGGAGAGGGAGCTGCAGAAGCAGAATAGAGATAATGGGGGAGGCAGTCAGATCGCGGGGGGAGCAGATCGGGATGTCGGGGGGGGGGAGCAGATCGGGGTGTCGGGGGGGGCAGATCGCAGGGGGGCACGGCAGGGGCTATCACGGCAGCGCGCAGGGGCACCACGGGAGCGCGCACGGGCTGCAAAGTGAGCACAGTACTCACGTGCAGCAGCAGCGGTGACCTCAGCTACGGCGGCAGCAGCAGCGGTGGCGTGGTACCACAAGTACCAGCCACTGCACGCTGCAGACATGTTGGGGGAGGGCTCGCAGGCCAGCACAGGCCTGGGGAGGGCGGCCACCGGCAGATCAGACCGCCCCACTGCACACTGATTGGAGCGATTGTGCGTCATAGCACGATCGCTCCAATCAGTGCTGCAGGGGCTGGGGGCGGCATGTTTGAGGTCCACCTATGATATGCTGCAGCAGCTGCGGCATCTCATAGCTGGATCTCACAGGATCGCACTAATTCGGGCATTATTTTTGCCGAAATTAGTGCGATCGATGTGGTTGGCGGTTCAGATTTGAACAGCCAATCACATCGATCGTCGATAGGGGGTGGCGATGCCACCCCCCTGGGGTCAAGCAAAGGTCCCCTGCTGTAAGAAACAGCAGGGGACATCATTTGAAAGCCGTTGCTATGGCCACGGCAATCAAATGAAGTTTAGGCAGTAAAATTACGTCCCTGGTCGTTAAGTCACGTTAAAATAGGACGTAATTTTACTGCCCGCGGTCGTGAAGGGGTTAACTTTGAACCCTGCTAACTTCCTAACAAAAAAAAATTATGTTTTAAAAAATGTGCTGATGTAAAGTAGATATGTGGCAAATGTTATTTAGCAACTATTTTATGTGACATAACTCTCGGATTTATGGGCATAAAATGTCAAAAGTTTGAAAATTGTAAAATGTTCACCAAATTTCCAATATTCAAATAAACAAAAAATATCGGCCTAAATTTACAATTATCATGAAGCACAATATGTCACAAACAATATCAGAATCGCTGGGATCCGTTGAAGCGTTCCAGAGATATAACCTTATAAAGTGATAGTGGTCCAATTTGTAAAAAAAAGGCCTAGCCAGAAAGGTTTTTTCAGGCCTTGGGATAAAGGGATAATAAAAGAGGCAAAAAATATGAAATCTCATGCCATTAATATAGTCATACAAACCTATGGGTATGGTGAAATCTGTACTTGTACTAGATGTAGCAGAGAAATCTCCAATCAAAGCTGGTCGCTCATACACCCATTGTGGGAATAATGGAACTGACTGTCCAATATTCTTATTCAGTTTGTCTCTGAGCTGTTTACGCAAAATGTCCATTGGCTGAAAGCATAGAAATATTAAAACATGGTAATTTAGACAAATGAGCACTATGAATGTAACATACATCTAGGATATGAAAATAGTGACAAATACATAATTTTACCTGGGGGCCACAAGCTGTAGCGGTTACAATTCCAAGTTGCCTGCGTAACTCTTCAACCTCTTGCATGGAGATCTTTAAGGAGTAGGGGACAATTGGATGGTTGCTACTGGCAGTAGTAGTGGAAGTGATTTCTACTTTGTCTTTAGAATTCTGAAGCAGATATTGGAGGGTCTAATGAATTGAGATGGGAAAATGAGAAAAGTCCTCATTTAGTTACATTTATATTATTATTCTATGTTTTGAAGAAGGAGAACATAACTTTACAATAATACTAGTTAAATAGGTCACTATCAAACACTGTAATTTCTGTATGGCTATTTCACCAGTTGTTTCTAGAGATAGTCGAACCCACAGATATTCAAATTCAGTGAGTATGGCCAAACTTTAAGTGAACCTGTCAGGTGCAATATGCACACAGAACCACGTGCGGTTCTGGGTGCATATTGCTAATCCTTGCCTAACTGTCCCAGTATCTATTAGCATATATAAAGAGATAAATAGATAGTCTTTCTAAAGATCTTTATGATATGCTAATGAACTCAAACTAGTTGCAAGGGCATTAGTTCTTGTGCTCAGTCCGCCCTCTAAGCATGGTAGCATGCCCACAGGGGCGTGCTAACATGCTATTCAATGCCCAGTGTCATCATCAGCGGTGATGCGCGTACGTGTCAGTTCTGACCGCTTTAGAACGCCGGGTTTAGGGTCAGTGCACATGATCAGAATGCTTTGCACTTCCGGTCATGCGCACTATGAAGCCGGGTGTATGTGTCCCAGCTTCAGAGAGGTATATATTGCATGGCCGTAAGTGTGGTGACTTCTGATCATGCGCAGGCGCCTGATGCGGTGACAATAGAAACAAGTACGCACATCACCACTGATGACACTAAGCAATGGGCATTGAATAGCATGCTAAGAGGGTGGAATGAGAGCAGGAACTAACGCCCTTGCGACTAGTCCCTGCGCTCATTTGCATATCAAAGAATCTTTAGAAATACTTTTTCTAAAGAAGTTTGTATGTATGCTACTAGACACAGGGGCAGGGATGGCATGGGCATGGCCAGGGATTAGAAATATACACCTAGAACTGCTTTTCGTTCTGGGTGCATATTGAACCGGACATGTTCACTTTATTAAAAAAATAAATAAATAAACTCTGGTTCAAGACCAGACTTTCTTCTGAACTTCACCCTGCATGCCGAACCCCATATAAGTCTAAGAGACCTGAATTTAAGGGTTATAAAACACTTGTAGTAAGGACTGGAGTGCTGAAAAAGGAAGCAAAATGTAGATTAAAGTAGGACAATTATACTTACCGAGTGTCTGCTCGGCTGTCACAACTACTTCCGGGTCCGCTCATTAAAGACTATGAATAGTCCCCGCCCACCCTTTCTGACAGTGTCTGTGAATGGTTGCCCTCACAATAGCTGTCTGGGTCCCCCAAGTAAAGTATAAAAATAAAAAATTGGAAAAATGGTATAGGGTCCATGGTAAGGTATTTTGATACCCAGTGTAGATAAAGCAGACAGCTGGAGAATGCAAGCCCCAGCTGTGTGCATTATCTTGGCTGTGTATCAAAGTACGAGGGACCCATGCAACTTTCTAATTATTTAAAAAAAAACAGTATGTGCGCTCCAACAATTTTGACACCCAGCAAAGAAAAAGCAGACATCTGCTGGCTGGTATTCTCAGGCTGGGGAGGCCCATGGTTATTGGGCCCTCCCCAGCCTATAAATAGCAGCCCGCAGCCGCCCAAGAATTGGCACATCCACTAGATGCGCCAATTTTGTCACTTTATCAGACTCCCCCACTACACCAAGGCAATCAGGGTAAAATAAGGGGTTATTGACAGCTGTGATAAGTCAAAAAAATCTATGAGACCCCCCCCCTTTACTAAACGTGCAAGTGAAAAAAATAAACAGAAAAATCCTTTTATTTTTTTTCATTAAAAAACACCCCTTCTCTGATTTATTACCCTCCAAAAACACCTGCGCAAGTCCGACATAATCCACACAAATTCCCACGAAAATCCCGCTGCTACATCATGAGGTCGGAGTACACGGTCACATTAGAAAACATGATCACTCACTGTGGCCGTGGGGACACAATGGAGCCGCATATGTGAACTAGCGATGACGTCAGTGAGTTCTCCTGAGGTTACAGCTGGTGGTACCCACAGTACCCCAAAATTGACCTCAGGTGAACTCACCTGAGGTAAACCCATTGAACTCCATGCCGGATTAGGCTATATGCTCCTGTTGAGTGTTCACTTGCAGCAATTTCTGCTCTAAATCTGCATCCCCTGGCAGAAAAACACAACAAAAATGCATTGCGTTTTTATGCAGTGAGATGCAAATTTGGTGCCGAAATGTCTGCAGCCAAACACGCAATGAGCGCATATAGCCTAATTTGGTAATCTGCCATTGAGTTCAATGAGTTCACCTGATGTCATTGGGATTCCTACGATACCGCAGCTGTAACCTCAGGTAACTTCACCTCAGGTGAACTCATTGACCTCCATACCGGATTAGGCAGACATTTTTTGGTTGCAGACATTTCTGCATCAAATCTGCATACCCAGGCAGAAAAATGTACCAAAAATGCGATACTTTACACATTTTGATGCAATTTTCTGCCAGGAGATGCAGACTTGGTACAGAAATGTCTGCAACAAAATATTCAACGTGTGCACAAAGCCAAATCCAGTAATCTGGCATTGAATTCAATGAGTTTACTTGAAGTTTAATGAGTTCACCACGGGTGAGTTTACCTAAGGTCGCAGCTGGGGTACCATGAGAACTGCCAGCTATAACCTTAGGAGAACTCACTGACATCATCGCTCACAACTGCGGCTTCATCAGTGTGTCCCGACGGCTGCAATGAGCGGTCCCGTTTTGTAATTTGACCACGCACTGTGACTTTAGGATGTAGCAGAGCCGCAATCATTGTAGGACCTCGTATGTACAGTATTACGTATGACCTGCAGGGGTGTTTTGGGGGTTAATGCATTGGAGAAAGAGGGTGTTACTTTTGTTTTTTCAATAAAATGATTTTCCTTGTTTTGTTTCTTTTTACTTACACGATTAGTAATGGGAAGGTCTCATAGACCCCTACCCATTACTAATCCAGGGCTTGATGGCAGTTGTGATTTTTGACAAATCACAAATGTTCTTAACGCCTTATATTACTCCAATTGCCACCGCACCAGGGCAATCAGGATGAGCTTGGTAAATCCTAATAGTCTTTACATATCTTAATCCTGACCATGTGATAGAATTGAGTAAATTTAGTAAGTTTTGTATCCTTCAAATAACTGGAACATAAGGCAAAAGGGGCCGCAAAAGAGTGTCGAACCACTAGCATAGGTTCTCATTAGGAGAGTCTATGCCAGCCACAAAAGGACACATGGGAGCAGAAAATGGATGTTTTTGTAACTTAGGCAATGAATAAAAAATGGTTATTATAGGAAACTGAACAAACATATATTCATAATGTTTTTTAGTAATCGTGGCTAGAGCTAATCCTTCATCTAAAAGATTTTTCAATTACTGTTGAAAAGTTGGAGTTAGGTCACCTGCAAGTTTGAGCTACATATGGGAATCCCTCAAAATAAATTAATTCAAAGTAATGTATAAGGAAGTATTCAAAATAACCACCAACCCGCCTTTATCAGTGTGTCGGATAGATCTGAATTCTTCCTAAGTCTAGATATAGTTGATTCCGGTTTTCTGTTGTACAGATTAGATATTAAATAAGATGGCACAATCTATACTATACTATGTAACTTAGTGAAATTAGATTGAACCAATGTTTGAAACGTGTCCATTGCTACGGATCTTCACTGCACAGGATAAAATTATGGGTTCTTTGTGACAATATTATCAGCTTGATTAATTATGGAGATATGACTTTTAGACTCAATGTCCAATACAGGTAGGTCCCTACCAACTATCTGATCTTCAAAATCAACCACATTTGAAAAAAAAACCCATGAGATTCAGAAGAATCCATACAGGTTGAAACACTAGGAAAATCATTACAGTTCTGGAAAAAAATGTTTGTTTTTTTACTGAAATAGACCTTGTGAACCTGTTTACATTAAGATGGCATGGTCTAAATAAAAATGAAAAGTAGGGGCAAATTTTAAACCCTTGGATAGTACAGATATTTGTTCAGGCTCTACAATATATGAGGATAAATTAATCACATCATATGTATTACCCTTCATCTCCTTTTTCTCGTATGCCTCCTGGGAAGCCTGTTTGTGATGCTTTCCCCCCCTTCTAAGTCTCAGTTTTTTTTGTTTTTGTTTTTTTATTTTGATTAAGCATTGGGTTAGTATGAAAAAGGCTTATTTTGTACATGTACATCACTCGAGGGTGGATTAGCAGAATCATCGGAATAAACATCAGAGCTCCTCTCGTTATCAGTAGAGCTGAAAATGAGTATTAACAAGGCGTTTGTGAGCCCATCCTTTTTTCAGAATTTATTTAGGGGGAATGCTAATTCCTACTACACCTCCCCCATTCATAAACACTGTCAGTATCATAGTGTCACGAGGGTACCACGACGGACAGTAGTCCCTTGATTTCTGTTGTCAGGAGATCACAGCGCAAGGCTTCATACACCTTTACTCAGATTACTACTTCTGACTGTGAAGATTCTCTTTTATCTAGTGCTGCCAAGGTTAAGTAGATCCTCTAACGCCTGAAACTCTGAATGAAAGGTATGGGCTGGTCTCTATTGCTAATTAGCCTTGCTATAAAGACTTCACTCCTAGTCCAGGCAAATCGCTGGTGATATTTTCTGCTGTACTTGCTTCTAGAGGGAACCTGAGCTGTGGAGCAGAAAACGATTCTGAGAACATTTGATGGGTGAAAGGTGTGTCATTTTCCCTTCTTTAGTCCTGTTTGGTTTTTCCATTGTGGTCCGTTCCTCATTATTACCTTTTGTTGTGTTGAGTGCTTTGTAAGACTGCTGTATATTTTACCCATGTCACGGGGTATGCGACAGAGCAGTAAGGGACGCCAGGCCAAGGAACAATCCAAAGGGCTTTATTGGAACCACAAAGATAAAGCACCAAATATAAATATAAATCATTTAAGTCTGCAAGGAGTCCACAACAAAACAAAACAAAAGATCCAGCGGCGCCTGCCGGTATTCCAACGCCAGGGAAAATATGGCAATGGTCCTTATATGAAGTTCCTTGAGTCCAACAGGGTGAACAACAAAAACACAATCCCACGTGGCCACTGATCTCCCATCTGTGACAGTCCATACACAGGCTCTAGGATCCAGCCTCAGCTATAAATCCTAGTCCTTCTCCAGCCGAGATCAAACTAACATGGGTCTCATTGTTCTTCTCTCCTGGGATCAGCCCCTAAGGTGGGCCCACCTCCCCCTGGACATTTGATACATGAATGGACTTTAGACATCCTGGCTCTGTTCTGTCTACCAAGTTGTGGATTTGAGGAGTCCCATGCTGAGAAAAACAAACAATCTCCCAGCAGAAGCAGTACAAAGGAGGGACAGACTATTACACCATGAGCACAAACGAGTAGGGACACACTGTTACAACCCCTTTCCCCCTCCATTTGTGTATGGACTAGTGACCTCAACAGGTCGCTTGTCAAGTACACGTAAACATGCCGACCCTGACTCAGGGCTCCTTTTGCTTGGACAATCCGTCTGCATTTTGGGTGTTGGCTCCAGGTTCTTTAGTGTATGGTGAAGATGTAGGGTTGAATGTTCGGTTCCAGGGCACCTCATCAGCTAGAGCAGCAGCTTGTTCCACTGTCTCTGGTCTCCTCTCGCACACCCAATCCCGGATCTCAGTAGGGCACTTGGCATAAAACTGTTCTTTTAGGATGACCTGGATGAACGTCTCCCAAGTTAAGGCCTCCTCTCCCTCCAGCCAGCGATGGCATACTTGTTTCAGTCTGTGGGCATACATCTTGAAAGACACTTCCCCATCACAGGCTAACGTACGAAACTGAGTCCTATAAGTATCTGGGGTCACGGCATAATGTTCTAGAATGGTCTGTTTTATCTCCCCATACTCACAATTCCACTGAGGGTCCATAGCTCTATAGGCGTCGGCAGCTCCATCCTCCAAGAGGCCCACCAGGTGTCTGACTCGCTCCCTTTCTGGAACTTCCGTTAAATCAGCATTGATGCTGAAAGTCCTGGAAGAAGCCCTCAATGTCGCCTGCAGCTTCATTAAATGGCTTAAAGTCCTTGCGGGACACTCTGGAGAATTCCCTCATAGTGGGTGCTGTGGTAACAGTTTGTCTGGAGCCTCTAGCTGCTTCCACAGCAAACTTCCTCTCCAGCAATGCCCTCTCTTGAGCTCTGCGAATGGCATCCATCTTATATTCAATGGCGCCCTCATCTCCAAGCAGTGCCATCTCCTCCTCATACCACACAACCCATTGACTTTTTTGGGTATTTACCTCCAGCTCCCGTCTTTCCTCCCCTTGCTGTGGAAATTGCTCCTCGGTGCCATCTTGTAGGAAAGCGTTTTCCAACACCTCAATTAGTTGCTCCTTAGAGAATCCTTTGTAGCCGACTCCTAATTCACGGGCCTTTGTTTGTAGGCTCACCACAGTCCAGTTCCTGTATCCTGAGGTTCTGATTCCAGATGTTAATGGGCCGTTGTCCTCCATTCTTTCTGCTCTGATCCCGCCGCTGCCAACCAGTTTGTGACGGGGTATGCGACAGAGCAGTGAGGGACGCCAGGCCAAGGAACAATCCAAAGGGCTTTATTGGAACCACAAAGATAAAGCACCAAACATAAATATAAATCTTTAAAGTCTGCAAGGAGCCCACAACAAAACAAAAGATCCAGGGGCGCCTCCCGGTAATCCAACGCCAGGGAAAATATGGCAATGGTCCTTATACGAGTTCCTTGAGTCCAACAGGGTGAACAACAAAACACAATCCCACGTGGCCACTGATCTCCAATCTGTGACAGTCCACACACAGGCTCTAGGATCCAGCCTCATAAATCCTAGTCCTTCTCCAGCCGAGATCCAACTAACTGAACTAACATGGGTCTCATTGTTCTTCTCTCCTGGGATCAGCCCCTAAGGTGGCCCTACATCCCCCTGGACATTTGATACATGAATGGACTTTAGACGTCCTGGCTCTGTTCTGTCTACCAAGTTGTGGATTGGAGGAATCCCATGCTGAGAGAACAAACAATCTCCCAGCAGAAGCAGTACAAAGGAGGGACAGACTATTACACCATGAGCACAAGCGGGTAAGGGACACGCTGTTACAACCCATCCGTCTTATCCTCTCTGTGTCTAATCTAGAGCGGGACTACAGTTTCCGCTGCCCTATACACTACATAGGGCTGAGACCAGAGAGACACAGGGATAGGTATGTGATCCGCGACAAGGTGAAAAAACCCATATAGAGACGTTCAGGAGTGCAGGGATCAGCCTCAGATGAGTTTAGGTGACCCTGCTCCCCCTTTCCCTAGTGCAAGGGCCCACCATTGTAACATGTATCCTGTGCGTTGCGGCAGTCGCTGGGGGATCCAGTGTACCTGGCGGAACCCCGGTAGTCACTGCGTGACAGTCATTCTTATCTCGTTGAAATTTCCACTCTAACTTTTCTGATGGCATGTTCTAGTTTCCTTATATAAGCTTTCAATTTAGAACCAAATAATATTAAATCTTCCCAAGGTTTAACACTAGAAGTCCCAGAGAGGGGTCATTTAACATTTCTACCTTTGGAACCCTTTGGAGCTCGAAATTTCTGGGACTTATAGTGTTAAGCAGTTCAAGCTTCTCCAGTAATGTTTTGATGTCATTTTTAATAGCGTCCAGTTCTTTTTTTCTCATAGGAAACAATCAATTTAATTAATTGCAGTGAACACTCCGTGAGATTATTCCATTCCACAACAAAATTCTCCAAAAAATAGCAGCAGGAATCTTCTTAACCCTTAAACCTCTAGGGACCATACGATTATCATAGTAATAAGGTCCCACCAAGTTTTAATTTCCTTCGTCATGAGTGCTCTGTTAAAGTACCATCTTTGCGCATATCGTGTTAGCCTTAAAAATGTTATGAATTAAATGAGGTGCACCACTAATATCATATACTATAGTAGCGGGGATGCTCCATGCTTGTAAAATAACCATTTAGAAAGAGAAAAGACAAAGCATAGAAGGAGCACACCACCAACAATCACAATTAATTATTAAACTTTATTAATACAAAATACACATGGGTTACACAAAACACAAAATAAAAAATGCCAAAGATGTTAAACATGAGCCAATAGCAGATAACAATTAACCCCATCAGTACTACAATGCTATAAAGGGATACCATATTTAAACTTCTATTATTGTCAAAAAATTAAAATAAATGCAGGACACCATGGGAAGAATATATACTCCACAAATAGTACTATAATACACTGCATGTATAAACAAAACAGACCCTACAAAATAATGAGCACACCATTAAATGAACTCAAATCTGCTGGTTGTGCCCTGTACAGGACGGAAAATTCAGTGTGAATAGAGGAGTAAAGCCCACTTATGCCCACAGAGCCAGTAAGCGAGGGTAACAGCTTGCGGTGGTCCAGTGAAGTGAAGGGGTGCAGTGCATAGTTTAAACACAATATCATAGTTGTGATAACTGTGCAATTGTTTAAATTTCATCAGGGATTTGTGTCTGTTTTGTCTGTGATACTTTGAAGAAGAAAAAAAAAAAGATGTGTTTTGTGATTTAATTAGTAGTAGTGGCTACACAGCTGTTTCTAGAATCTTCTTGGAGAACTACATATCCCAGCCAGCAAGCGAGGGTCACTGAGCTTGCGGGGGTCCAGTGAAGTGTGGTGGTACAGGTAAGTGCATAGTTTAAGCACAATATCATAGTTTGACACAAGAGAACAGTTTGAAGTTATCCTTCCCATTGCTTTTTCTTTGTCTACTTTTATCTGTATTGTTTATCCCCATTTAGTATGTGCTCCATGGACAATGCTACCAGGTGTGTATCTTGTCAGATGTATTCATGCCTTGAACAGCCGTTCGAGGGTGAATATGTCTGCACTCAATGCAAGCATGTTACATATTTGGAAGCCCAGGTAACTAATCTAAATATGCAGCTTGCAACACTCGGGAGCATTGCAAACCTGGAGAGGAATTTAGAGCTCACTGAGCTTTCTCTGGCTGGGGCCAGTGCTATGGAGGAGGGTGGAGGTGGGGAAGGTCAGGACCCAGAGGTAGGTAGTTAGGTAACCGTTAGAGAAAAGGTAGGGGGAAAAGTGTCAAGGAGCCTAGCCCTGATCTGGCACAACCTAGTAAATATGCCTGTTTGGCTGATATTAGGAATAAAGGGCCAGGACTAGGATCACTACAGCAGCATGTGGCTCCTAACAACCATGTCAACAACTGCTGTAGGAAGGAGGGAAATTGGAGTGTAACAAAGCCCAGACAGATGTTGGCGGTAGGGGACTCTATAATTAGGCGGTCAGACAGGGTCATCTCTTGCAGAGACCGTGAATGCCGAACAGCGTGTTGTCTGCCGGGTGCTCGGGTTCGGCATATTGCGGATCGGATAGACAGATTGCTGGGTGGGGTTGGGGAAAACCCAGCGGCTGGGTGGGGCTGGGGAAAATTCAGTGGTCATGGTACACATTGGTACTAATGACAAAGTTAGAAGCAGGAGAAAGGTCCTTAAAAATAATTACAGGAAGCTAGGACAGAAGCTGAAGTCCAGTACCTCCAAGATGGTGTTTTCAGAAATACTACCGGTGCCACGAGCGTCACTAGAAAGAAAGCGGGAGCTTAGGGAGATAAATACATGGCTTAGAAATTGGTGCAGGAAGGAAGGGTTTGGGTTCATGGAGAACTGGGCCGATTTCTCAGTCGGCTATAGGCTCTATGGTAGGGACGGGCTGCACCTCAATGGGGAGGGTGCAGCTGTGCTGGGGGAGAAAATGGTCAGACGGATGAGCTTTTAAACTAAAATCTGGGGGGAGGGAGAGTAGTAAAACAGATAAGGGGATAGATAGAGAAGATAGAGACAGTGAGACGGTAGGGGTCAATGAAGGAATAGGGGGGGCTGGGACATGCAAGGAATATAGGGAGACTAGGAGTAATAAATGTGTTAATAGTAGTAAATGTCTACTAGCAAATGCAAGAAGTCTTGCAAACAAAATTAATGAATTGGAGACTCTTATGTCAACCATGAATTATGATGTGGTGGGCATTACAGAAACCTGGCTGGATGAAAGCCATGACTGAGTGAAAAACTTAGAGGGTTACACTATATTTAGGAAGGACAGGAAAGACAAAAAAGGTGGTGGAGTGGGTATATGTCAAATGTAACCTAAAGCCGGTGTTGAATGATGACATTGGGGGGAACTGTAACAATGTAGAGTCAATATGGGTACATGTACTTTGGAAGGGGAATAATGGAAAAATGCTAATTGGAGTTTGCTATAAGCCTCCTAACATAAATGAACAGGTAGAGGGTGAAATGCTGGAACAAATTGAAAAGGCAGCTAATAATAATAATAATAATAATAATAATAATCATAATCGGGTTCTTATTATGGGGAATTTCAACTATCCAGACATTCAATGGGACAAAGAATCTTCTAGTTGTGCTAAAAGCTGTAAATTCTGGAGACTTCCTGTTCCGGCGCTGAGGATGTAGGATGTGTGGTGAGGAGCTCCTGCACCTGCAAGAGATCATACTAAGAATCGGGGACGGATCTGTGCCCATCCAACACCCCAAAGACACAGCTGCTGGGTGATAGCTGCCTCTGCAAGAGACTCCCTGGGAAAAAGCTGGGTGAGAGACAAATTGAGGGTCTGGCAGACACAATGGGGTAGAGACCGGAGGATCCCCTGACCCAGGATTCCTGCTGTGGAGACTGCTGTTGATATCCCTCGCTCTGGCCAGATTACAGTGAGAAAGACAGAACACAGCAGGCTGGGCTGGAGCCTGCCATTAAGAGCTGAGGCCAGGGACAGAGACTGGGTCAGGGGTAGGTTAGGGTGGTCCACGCTCGCCCCCCCCCCCCTCAACCCCTTGGGTGGCACAGATCACTGAAATGCTGGTTGAGGTCCCCGCTGGTGTCCCTCTGCCCCCCTAGACTGTTCTAAGAACTGTCCTCCCCTGTTCTGAAGAGAGCATCCTGAGGACTGCTGGAGGTCTGGACGGCAGAGAAAGCTGCATGGTGAACACTGACACAGGCAGGAGAAAGCTTTCTGGGCGGGAAACGTCCATTTTTTTCTCTCTTTGAAAACTCAGCCTGCCCGACTGCTGGATCCCCGGGAAGCAGGCAGTGAGACATATAGTGGGTGAAAGAATATAGTGCATCTCACACAAAGCCATCTGCAGGACACTGCCTCCCTCTAGTGGCCATCATACAGAACTGCATCTTGTAAATTGATTGCTGGCTTCTGTAGGAGCTGACAGTAAGCCACTCATATACTAAGACCCTCACACTACAATTTATTGTTTCCCCTCGTTAAAGGTACGGTGCTTTTGCAACTTACAGACCTGTGCTGTATGGAGCAGTACCTCCTACATAGTGCACAAAAAATGGATTACTCTCGCGTAAGAGACAGGGCCCAGCAGCGAAGGGGACGAAGAAATGGCACCGAGCCCCCTGGAAGAACAAGTCCCTGTTGATATATCTCAACCGCTTCACAATGCCTTTGTGAGTGAATCTGCCGAACACTCTAATGACAGCAACAAAGCAGTTGACACGCACATGCAAAAGGTAGACTTTAAAACAATGGCAACAGAGGTTGCAGCCAATATCATGCCAGAGATCCAGAAAACCATAGAGAAAGCTATCCAGAATGCCCTCCACAACTTTCAGGGGCAATTAAACAAACATAAAGGACAGATAGAGGAGTTGGAACAGAGAGTGTCATCCCTGGAAGATGATAACAAGCAACTGTCCTCACAGTTAGAGGAAACGATCACAGAAACGAAAGTCCTAGCGGACAAGGTTGATGATCTCGAGAATAGGTCCAGGTGGAGCAACCTAAGAATGGTGGGGCTATCTGAAGCGGTTCCCGTAGCCGAACTTCAACGCTTATGTGAAAGAGAACTCCCAGCGGCTCTGGGAATTAATAGAGGCTATAGAGTCGAAAGGGCTCACAGGGTGGGCCCAGACCTGCGCTCCCATGCCCTAAAATCTGGTGATCAGACAAGACCACGCCAAGTGATCATGAAATTACTGGACTACAACGACAAGTTTGACATAATAAGAGCCTACAGAAAGAGAACCCAACCATTGATCATAAGAGGAATGAAACTTCTTCTGTTCGAAGATTATTCTGCAGATGTGGCCAAGCGAAGAAGAGCCTTCAGCAAAATATGTGTCTCTGCATCAAGCTAGGAAGAGCTTTACACTTCAGTACCCAGCATTACTGATGATTTTCCAAAAGGATGGTGTCAACATTGTCTACAACCCGGCAAGGGACGCCGAAAGAGACATTAAAAAAATACTGCAAACGGCAAAAACTGCAGAGAAGAGGAGACCGAGAGGGGGACAGCTGAACAATGTCACCGAAATCCCAGAGGTCAACAGGTCGTAATAGGTGAAGCAATCCAGTGATAACTTGTGAATGGTGATGTAGTATATACCCTTACCCGCTTTCCCTTAAAACATTCTGGACTCTTATCCGAGCTGTTTGCGAGATGATACCAAGCTAATGAATGAATTAACATTTTTTGGGAGGAGAGAATGTGAGGGTTAGTGAGGGAGGGGCCAGGAATGGGTTATGTCATGTCAAGTGGGGCCTGCCATGCCAGAGGATGCTTGTTCACATCATCTCTGTCTCCATCTCTATCCCCATCTGGGGATGTGTCCTGTGGTTTGGTGGGGGAGGAGGTGGAGTGGTCTGTTTAGACAAATTGGGAGGGGATAGTTGGGGGATACGGATGTCGTCCTGATTGATATTCCCTACATTTCATGTGGTGCAGGTTGAGTTTCTCTAATATGCTTGTGTAATCAACCACTTTCCCAATCTCAGAAAAAAGTGAAGTCCATAGCACTTCTGGTAGTGCGCGCAGTTCGGAACACATCACAGTGCATTTCGAATTTAGAGTTATTGTTGCCCTAGGATATTTTTGTTTTTTTTAACACCTTTCTTCTTTCAGGAGTCACAGACAGATTCTGCATGCTGTTTAACACTTCCACAAGTATCAAGTATCTGGTAACAGGTAGTAACCAAAACTAACAGGGACTCCTATGATTGTCATTTCCTGGAATGTAAAGGGTCTACGATCTCTGAACAAAAGGTCTAAGATTCTGAGGCACCTTAAACGATTCTCCCCAGACATTGTCCTACTTCAGGAGACTCACTTAAGGGAAGAGGATTTTTTCAGGCTTAAACGATTCTGGGTTGGGACAGTAGTGGGGTCGGCAGAACAGGGTAGACATGCAGGGGTAGTGATTTTGTTCCACCGCAACTTCGTTTTTAAATTATTGTCTCAGGAGTGTGACGACCAGGGAAGAGGAGTACGGGTCACTATAGACCATAGAGGAGAAACCTATTCTATATATAACATTTATGGCCCTAACAGTTCAAACAAATACTTTTCTGAAGCTATAGAGAAAAATTGTCCTGGATAATTCTCTCTTGATAATTACTGGAGGTGACTAATACGGTACATATGATAGAGGAAGATAGAAGGAGTCAGGGTAGGACCCCGCAGAGAGAGGAGAATGCACTCACCTCTCTACTTAATGAGACTGGGCTGAGGGATGTCTGGCGCTGGCTGCACCCTGATGCTAGAGAATTTACTCACTTTTCCCATGTCCACCAGTCCTGGTCGAAAATTGACTACCTCCTGACCTCTGAGAGTCTATTAAACAGGTTGAAGTCGGTCAAAATTTTTGATTTGGTTATATCAGATCATGCCCCAGTGGGTATGGAACTGACAGACAGGGTGGTCAGGGGAACAGACTTTCTATGAAGGTTTCCAGCCTTCCTGACAAAGGACAAGGGATTCAATGACAAATTGCGCTGCTGGTGGGATGAGTTTGTATCTGACAACAGAGAACACGTAGATGAAACTGCTCTGTTTTGGAACACAGCAAAGGCGATGCTGAGAGGCAGAATTTTAAAGTACGTCTCTACCCTTAAGAAAAAAGTGAAGCAGGGGTATTCTGAATCGAGTGCAAAACTCACACATGCCTATACAGAGTTCCTGCAGAACCCCTCAACTCAAAACAGAGAACATTGGAAACTGACCAAACAAGAGTTTGAGACATGGATAGACAGGAGGGAGCAGGTGTATAGATCTAGGCAAGAGGTCGAGTTACTTAGATACGGCAACAAAACGGGTAAGCTTCTGGTGAAATTGGCAAAGGGACGTTTACAAGTATCACCCATAGTCAGAATAAAAGATGGACAAGGAACGGTAACCTCTGATCCCAAAAAAATAAATTCCACTCTACAAAACCTTTATAAAGATCTATACAAACTCTCACACACAAATACGACAGTGGGTAGAGCCTTCCTCCAAAGCTTATCTCTCCCTAAACTCACGCAGGAGCAGCAGGATGTAATTAATGCAGACATAACGGAAGAAGAGGTGAAGCAAACTATAAGTCATCTTCAAAATGGAAAGGCACCCAGTCCTGATGGGTATAGTGTGGAATTTTACAAAGCATTTAAGGAACAGGTTTCCCTGGTATTGACTACGTAATTCCAAAGCATAGCAAAGACCCCTTGGAGGCTGGTTCCTATAGACCTATTTCACTTATTGACTTAGACCAAAAGATTTATATCCAAAATAATGGCTGACCGCTTAGCAATGGTGCTTCCCCAACTGGTGAAGCGAGGTCAGATGGGATTTGTTAAGGGAAGAGCTGCAGTTAAAAACATAGGAAAAGTTTTGACAGTGCTGGACGAGGTAGGACGACAGCAGCATTTAGGAGACAGACCAGCCCTCCTAACTCTTGATGCAGAGAAAGCATTTGATAACGTTAGTTGGGAGTGGCTGGGGGCGACGTTGGACTCGTTCAATTTAAAAGGCAAATTTAGAACATTTTTGGATGGGGTCTACAATAGTCCTACAGCTAGAGTACACACACCAGGATTCCTCTCTGATTCTTTTCACTTACACAAGGGGACCAGACAGGGATTTCCAATATCACCATTGCTGTTCAACCTGGCCATGGAACACTTTGCTAGATTTATGGAGGAGTCAGATCTATTTGACGGAATCAGAGTAGGCAAAGATAAAGTTGAGATTGCTCTATTTGCGGATGACGTCATACTTTTTTGTCAAGACCACTAGAGCAGCTGATGAGGATCTTTGACTTTATTCAGAATTCAGTGAATATTCGGGGTACAGGATTAACATCAACAAAAGTGAACTTCTAGAATTAGGAGACAAAATACCTCAGGAGCAATGGGTCAAGCTAGGTCTGGACCTACATGTCTCAAAGTCATACATAACGTATTTGGAGGTAAAGATAGGGAGGAGACCGAGAGGAGACCAGATCAACTCTATTCACTTAACTACACCCCCCTTATAGGTAAAATATTGGGGGAACTACAATGGTGGCATCACTTACCAATATCTCTTTTGGGTAGATGTCACCTGGTTAAAATGGTTAGCTTTGCCAGGCTCCTATACCCCTTGCAAACCCTGTCCTTGATTTCAAAACATTTAGTCATAATTAGACTGAAGAAGGCCTTTACACATTTTATTTGGGTAAAAGACCCAGAATTGCACTAGAAAAACTGATGCTACTGAGAAGTGAAGGCGGGGTTAATTTTCCAAATATACGTGCTTATAATATCGCCTCTTTATTTAGACATGTAGTGGACTGGATACACGACACTAGTTGCTACTCAAACACCCATCTAGAACGACAGTTAGCTGCCCCTTGGGATCTGACCGCTCTTATCCACACTAGACAAGCTAAACTGCCACAGATAGTGAGATCCTCCTTTTTACTAAGGGACACCATAGTATGTTGGAAGGTAGTGAGGAAGGCCTTTCAGCTTCCCTTTCTGGTTTCCAAACATATGCCAATATTTGGTCACCCAGGGTTCCCCCAGGGAGCTGAAATTAAGAGGGTCATTGATCAGAGCTGTGATCAGTTGCAGACAACGGGGTCCATTATGTGCCGGGAGCAAAAACGGTGGATGTCTCCACAAGAAATGATGGAAAAATTCAAGATACATGGGAAACATTTCATGCAGGTCCTGCAGCTTCATTCTTTTTGTCAGTCCAGACTTAGAAAGTTGGAGAGGGAATCTGTCTCTCATGCCTTAGATGACAGTATAGGCCCGCGCACCCAAATGGCGAGTATCACCTCATTGTACAGCACCATGAGGCACAAATTTGTTAAATTAAAACAGAGCAAAATGTTCAGAACATGGGAGAGGTGGACAGGAGATGAGGAGATAGCGAAGACAATATTACAAGGGTGGGAACGGGTGAGAAAATCCATCTTGTGTGAACGATGGAGGGAGACTTATTTCAAGCTCATGCACACAGCGCTGTATGGCTTTAACATCTCGTTTTCCCATAGCTGCCCTGGCCAGATTACAGCGTGTCCTAAGTGTGGGGTGCCCTTTACGAATCTGTGGCATGGGGTGTGGGAGTGCACAGAAGTAACAACATATTGGAAGCGAGTAAGGGACCAGATTCAAGTATGTTGGGAAACGAAACTTACACAAACACAACAGATTCTGCTCTTCCACCAATTAGGCCCCCCCCCCCCCCCGAATCTCAGAGTATGGTAGACAAAGTAAAGATTCCTAGAAACATCCACATATTTTTAGTGGTGTCTCTTTGGGCTTTGTTTAGTGAGTGGCTTAAACCAAGCACTTCATCAATGGGAGCAATAATATCTCAAATGAAACTTGTATTGGGACTGGAACGGACAGAAGCAGAAAGGAGTAAAGAAAAGTCAGCAGGAAAAGTTTTTCCGCTGTGGAAAAAAATAATTGGTTTTCATCATAGTCCTCAGGAAATCCTGAAACTAATTAGCCATTTCCGCCATACAGAATGGTATTGTCTGGAAGACCTGGGAGGGACGTTGGGGGTTTTGGGACCATCATTAGACACTTAGCACATACCATATGGAGATGGTAGTCGACACCATAGCAAGAACATAATTGTGGTTCACACTCACATTCTTATTCTTTGTTTGTGATACTACCTTTATTTTTTCTTCCTTAGCAAGGTTAACAGTTGCATTGACGAACAAATCAATCTCGTGTATGCTGATGTTTACTATTTGACCATGGAATTGACTGTTTAATTTTTTTGTTATGTTTAAAAATTTAAAAAAAAAAGCTGTAAATTCTTATCAACTATTCAAGACAATTTCCTCTCTTAGATGGTAGATGAAACGACGAGGGGAGATAATTTCCTAGATCTGGTCCTGTTAAATAGACCAGATAAAATTTAAGATCTACAGGTCCGGGAGCATTTGGGCACCAGCAATCATAATATGGTAAGCTTCAAAGTAATATTAAATAGAACATTTAAAAGGGAAAATGCTAAAGATTCATGAAAGATAAGTCATGTATAACCAACCTGTTGGGGTTCTATGAGGGGCTAAGTGCAAATCTGGATATTGGTAATGCAGCTTATGTGAATTGATGTGATTTATCTGAACTTTGCAAACACATTTGATACTGTACCACATAATTATACTAAAGCTGCAGAAGCAAGGACTAGGGGAAACTTTATGCAACTGGGTAAGGAATTTGCTAAAAGATAGGAAACAGAGTAGTCATAAATGGTACATACTCTAAATGGGCTATAGTCAGCAGTGGGGTGCCACAGGGATCTGTGCTAGGACCAATTATTTTTAATCTCTTTATTAATGACCTTATGGATGGGATAGATAGTAAATTGTCACAACTCTTGGTTAGTATTCCAGCAACTCGACCAGAAACTTGTAACTTTTATTCCATGAATTTAAAATAGAGTATCATGTTTAAAAAAACATATGGTTCACCAATATCTCCATATTGTATATATATATATATATATATATATATATATACATACATATATACGTATATGCGTATATATATATATATATATATACGTATATACGTATATGCGTATACGTATATATATATATATATATATATATACATATATGTACGCTTACGCGTTTCAGACTGGAGAGTCCTTACTCATAGCTTGACGTAAAGACTCATAGCTATGAGTAAGGACTCTCCAGTCCGAAAAGCGTAAGCGTACCTCCATATTGGTGAACCATATGTTTTTTAAACATGTTACTCTATTTTAAATTCATGGAATAAAAGTTTTTGATTTTTACAAGTCCCTGGTAGAGTTGCTGAAATACTAACCAAGAGTTGTGTCTCCATGATTATCCGGAATCAAGTTCTCTGCACCACCCTGGATTGTTTGGATTCCTCCAGACTTTACGTTACATGTGCTCTTGTTCGATGAGCTGACATATTTTGTTTTTTCTTATAGTAAATTGTTAGTCTTTGCTGATGACACCAAACTATGAAGGATATTAAAAACTGACCTTGATAGTACAATATTACAAAAAGATCTGGATAAGATGTCAGAATGGGCAGATACTTGGCAAATGAGATATAATGTTGATAAATGTAAAGTAATGTACCTAGGACAGAGTAATCCTATAACTGCGTATACATTAAATGGAAGTAAACTCGGGACTACACAACAGGAGGACTTGGGTATTCGCATTACAAATAGGCTGAGCAGCAGTATTCAATGTCAGGCAGCAGCTGCTAAAGCAAACAAGATTTAAGGGTGTAAAAAAGAGAGATTAGATCCCGTGATCCCAACATATTGTTACCCCTCTATAAATCACTTGTAAGGCCACATCTAGAATATGGGATTCAGTTTTGGGCTCCACATTTTAAAAAGGACATTCAGAATTTAGTTCAAAGGCGGGCAAACTAGACTACTACAAGGAATGAAAGGCCTCCCATATGATGACAGGTTTAAAAAGTTAGATATGTTTAGCTCAGAGAAAAGACGTCTCAGAGGAAATCTTATTTATAACTACATGTGTGGTCAATATAAAAGGACTGGCACATGACAATCCTTCCAAAGACAATACTAAGGACCAGGGGGCATACACTGAGTGTAAGAAAAGCGATTCTGGCAGCTAAATAGGAAAGAGTTCTTTACAGTTAGAGCAGTCAGACTGTGGAATGCCCTACTAGTAATGGCAGATACTATAACGGCTTTTAAAAAAAAGCTGGATGATTTCCTCAGTACACATAACATTGTTGGTTATAAATGACTTGGGGACAAAATGTAGAACTGGTAGAGAAAGGTTGAACTAGATGGACCTAGGTCTTTTTTTCAATCTAAATAACTATGCAACTATGTAACTATACTATGCAACTATGATATGGAGGATCCAAAAAGTGGCCTAGAAATCCGCAATGCTTGGGACTCAAGTAGCTAGATTACAGATGGGGCTGCTGAGGCATAATCATCCTCCAGCGCATATCGCCTCAACAAATGCGGCTTCATCAGGGAGAGCCTTAAAAATGTTGGAGACTTTGTTCATGCGATCAGTGTAATCATCCATATTCTTGAACATCAATCCAACAGAACATGTATTTTCATCCATTTTTGCATTCCGTATGAACCAGGGGTTAAGGCATGTAAAGAGTTTTTGGATGAATTTTCTTTTTATAGTTCAGATCTTAAATGCTTTATTTTTAGTGCATTATGACATTTATTGTCTCAGAATTATTTTTCTTTGCAGGACAATTTTATTTACAGTTGGTTGGTGCGCCCATGAGGGTGAAACACTCTCCTTCATTTTCTAACATTTTTGTGGCAATGTGGGAGCAAGAGTACATCTTTTATCAGAATAATCCCTAACATGATTGTCTGGTGTAGTACGGGAGCTACATCGATGACTGTATGATTATGTGGTTGGGCGATGTGGCGGCCGTACCGCACTTTATGGAGTATATGAATAGCACTTTGTGTAATCTTCATTTTACCCATACCCATACAGCACAAAGACAGTGTTAAGGGTACTTTACATGCTGCAACATCGCTAGCGATCTCGTTAGCGATGTGACACGCCAGATTACAGATAAGATTTGCCGAGATCGCACATAGGTCATTTTTGTAGCGCCGGTCACACGTGCGATCTCTGCAAATCGTATGTGCGATCTAGCGTGTTACATCGCTAATGAGATCGCTAGCGATGTCGCAGCGTGTAAAGCACCCTTTAGAGTGCATGCCCACTATCAGGGTTCACAGCATTTTAGACGCAGCATGTTTCAGCTGCGTCCAAAACACTGCAATGTACAGTACAAGCACAGTGGATGGGATTCATAGAAATCCCAGGGGGAGCAGTGATTGCACCCCAACATCTATAGTACAATGCCTGGCTGTAGATCACTGCTTCTGCCGTCGCCGTGTTCAAAGCAAAGCAGAGAATTCAAATGCTGCTGTGCTCTGAACACAGCGATACAGCTCTGCTATATCACTGCACACTGATATAGCAGAGCTATGTACTGTATGTAGCACTATTGGGCACGGTATTGAAAAGCACGGTATATCAGAGCACAGTATTGCGGAACACTGTATATCATGGGGCACGGTATTGCAGAGCACGGTATATCATGGAGCACGGTATATTAAAGGAGCATTGTATTGAGGAGAATGGTATATCATAGAATCATAGCATGGTAGAGTTGGAAGGGACCTCAAGGGCAATCGAGTTTTTCCTAATGTGTAATCTGAATCTCCTTCCTTTTAGTTTCATCCTATTTGTTCTTGTACTTCCTTGTGCTAATAAGAATAGGGTAGTTCTCTCTGCACTGTGACTTCCTTTCAGATATTTGTAGACCACTATTAAATCTCCTCTCAGCTCTTCTCTGGACTTGCTCCAATATATCGATGTCTTTCTTCAATTGGGGCGCCTAGAACTGTACACTGTATTCCAGGTGGGGTCTGACCAGGGCAGAGTATAGGAGAATAATTACCTCTCTTGATCTAGATTCAGTGCTTATCATCCTTGAATTTGTTGGCTTTTTTAGCTGCAGCAGCACGCTGTTGGCTCATGTTGAATCTAAGATCTACTATTATGCCCAAGTTCTTTCCCCTGTACTATTACCTAGTTCTATCTCTCCCATACTATATACGTTTTTTACATTTCTTTTACCCAGATGTAGGACTTTGCATTTGTCTCTGTTAAACACCATACTGTTCTCCTCGACCCATTGTTCAAGTATGTCTAGATCCTTCTGAATACAAATCGCTTTCCTCTCTAGTGTTAGCAACTCCTATCTTAATATCATCTGCAAATTTTATAAGTTTCCCAGTAATTCCGTTGTCTAGATAATTTATAAAGATATTAAACAGCACTGGGCCCAGGACAGAGCCTTGTGGCACCCCACATTTAACTTTCTTCCAGTTTGATGTGTCGCAAATTAGTATTATTTGTTGTGCACAATCATTAAGCCAATTGTGAATTCCTCTTTTTTTTTTTTTTTTTTTTTTTTAATTCCATACTTGATCATTTTTTTAATAAGAATGTCATGTTATACTATATGGAATGTCTTACTGAAGTCAAAGGTATACTATATCTACAGCATTTCCCTGGTCCAACCATTCAGTGACTTTGTTATAGAAGGAAATCAGGTTGGTCTTACAAGATTTATTGGTCATAAAGCCATGCTGGCTTTGGTTAAATAATGCCTTCCCGTCCAGGTACCTAAGTAAATGTTCTTTGACAATTTGCTTGAAGATTTTTCCTGCAATAGAGGTCAGGCTTTTTTAATCTTGAGGGACGACTCCTGTTTCTCATGACTTATCGAAAATTATGGCAAGCGGTAGTATTTCCTCAGGTATCTCTTTCATGACTCTAGGGTGAAAATCATCTGGACCTGGGGACTTGGTTTCCTTTAACTTGGCTAAGTGTTCTAATATCAATTCTTTGCTTATTGTTAACTTGGACTCTTCCATCATTTCTATCATGATTATTGATGATGCTAGCATTAGTTGTTTGGGAAAAGAGAGATTCAAAATAAGAATTTAGTAGCTCTACCTGCTGTTCCCACTTGTTGACTGTTTCACCTTTTTGATTTTGCAGGACTCCAATGGTCTCCTTCACTTTACTTTTACTTTTAACATACCTTCAAAATCCTTTTACTTTACTCTTGGCCTCTTTTGCAAGTCTCAATTTGTGTTCGGCCTTAGCTCCTTTGACACTTCTCTTGCAGAGCCTGCAGACTGCCATGTATTCTTCCCTAGGTATAATACCCATCTTCCACTTGTTGTATGTTTCAATTTTCTTTTTAAGCAGGTGATTTAATTCTTTGCTCATCTGTCCTGGTTTCTTTAGGTGTTTCTCATTTTTCTTCCTTTTAGGTATGGTTAGTTCTTGTGTTTTAAGGATTTCCTTACGGAAGATTTCCCATCCTTCGTGTACAGTTTTGAGCTTAAGAATTATGTGCTATGGAATTCTACCAACCCTTGCCTTTAGGCCCTTGAAATCTGCTCTGTTAAAGTCAAACCTTGACTTTCCTTGCCATGAGGCATAGCATTGTGGGGCACGGTATATCATGGGTCACGGTATATCATGGGGCACGGTATTGCGAAGCACGGTAGATTATGGAGCACGGTATTGCGGAGCATGTTATATCATGGGGCATGGTATTACGGAGCACGGTATATCATGCTGCACGGTATTGAGAAGCATGGTATATTATGGGGCACAGTATTGTGGAGCACGGTATATTATGGAGCACGCTACTGCAGAGCACTGTATATTATGGAGCACGGTATTGCGAAGCATGGTATATCATGGGGCACGATATATCATGGGTAGAGATGAGCGATGTTCGAGATTTGCCAATTTCCTGTTCGAGTGATTTTGGGGGGTGCTCGAGATCGAACTCGAGCTTTTTGCTAAAAGCTCGACAGTTCAAGTTATGTTCGAGAACGGTTCGATCACCAAAAGCGTGGCTTTTCACTGCAACAGTGTGCAGGGAGCCATTGCTGGCAACCTGCGGTAAGCAGGTAACAAAGGTAAATATCGGGTATACAAGCAAAGCGCTTTGCTTAGTAACCCGATATTTACCCTGGTTACGTGTGCAGAGAGCCGACACTTCCCCGCTCGGCTCTGCCCCCTCCTGCACTCGGCATGTACACACACACACACACACTCACACTCACCTGTCCCCAGCACTGACGTCCTCAGCGCCACATGGCCCCGCTCTGCTCCACCCACCTTGCACTCTGCACACATGGCCCCACTCGGCTCCACCCACCTCGCACATATGGCCCCGCTCGGCTCCACCCACCCCGCACTTTGCACACATTACCCCGCTTGGCTCCACCCACCTTGCACTCCGCACACATGGTCCCGCTTGGCTCCACCCACCTAGCACTCCGCACACATTACCTCGCTTGGCTCCACCCACCTCGCACTCCGCACACATGGCCCTGCTTGGCTCCACCCACCTCGCACTCCACACACATGGCCCCGCTTGGCTCCACCCATCTCGCACTCCGCACACATTACCTTGCTTGGCTCCACCCACCTCGCACTCCGCACACATGGCCCAACTTGGCTCCACCCACCTCACACATGGCCCCACTTGGCTCCACCCACCTCGCACTCCACACACATTACCCTGCTTCGCTCCACCCACCTCGCACTCCGCACACATTACCCCGCTTGGCTCCACCCACCTCGCACTCCGCACACATTACCTCGCTCGGCTTACCTGCGGTGATGAAGTCCTGCCCTCCCGATGTCAGCGTCACTGTCCTCCATGGCCACCGCTTGTCACATCTCCTCTCACTGCCGACCCGAGACTGTCACTAGCGGTGACGTCCCTGGCTCCCGCGATACTTGGCTGTGAAGGCGGCGGTCATAGAAGTTAGTGACAGCTCTGCAATCAGCAGTGCAGAAGAGCGTCACCGCAGGTAATGTACCTCGCTCCTGACAGCAGCACTTGTCATCCCCTGCAGTGACCTGGGCTTACCTATTGATGTTGAAAAAAGATTCCGGTCTTTGTGAGCGCTAGTAATAGATCTTTGGTAGATCTATTACTAGCGCTCACAAAGACCGGAAGCTTTTTTCTATATGCCTACTCCCATAAGGGAATCCGGGTAGAGCTGCTGTGAGTAATAGAATCCATCAGATCATTTGAACTAACAGCGGGAGGACACAGGTCCGCACAGAGCTCCAGGATTCAAAAAGTCGGTCAATCTGAAGCCAGCAGCGGCAACAAACCTGGATCCACCCAGCAAAACAACGGATAACGCCAGCTGAGACAGTCCCTCATCCCCCAGAGGAATTATACACCTAACACCGGGGTTGTGCGAGGGCGCACAACCTAACCAGGTGAGCAATTCTATAATATAAATATACAGAAATCACTCCACGGGTGCTTCTCATATGCGCTATATTTTTATCTCTACAGTGACCTATTGATGTTCGCTCAGGTCACTGCATTGCTCTCCCAGCCAATATGGAACATTCTGTTCTTCATTGACTGGGACATTGACTATGGTATGGATCGCCGTGGGAACCCCTTTGATTACAGCAGACCTGGATTGTTTTTTCTTTCTAATAAACTGGTGAAAGAGGGAATGTGTTGAGGAGTGTTTTTTCAAATAAAAATGTGTTTGTCGTTTTTTTTTTTATTACTGACTGGGTTGGTGATGTCGGGTATCTGATAGACGTCTGACATCACAAACCCCATGGCTTGATGCCAGGTGACATTACACATCTGGCATCAACCCCATATATTACCCAGTTTGCCACCGCACCAGGGCAACGGGATGAGTTAGGGCGAAGCACCAGGATTGGCGCATCTAATGGATGTGCCACTTCTGGGGCGGCTGCGGCCTGCTATTTTTAGGCTGGAGAGAGTCCAATAACCATGGACCTCCATAGTCTGAGAATATCAGACCCCAGCTGTCCGCTTTACCTTGGCTGGTGATCCAATTTTGGGGGGACCCCCACGTGTTTTTTTTTTAAATTATTTATTTATTTAATTGAAAATAACAGCGTGGGGTGCCCTCAGTTTTAGATTACCAGCCAAGGTGAAGCTGCCAGCTGTGGTCTGCAGCCTGCAGCCGTCTGCTTTACCCTAGCTGGCTATCAAAAATGGGGGGACCCCACTTCATTTTTTTTTAAACTATTTTTTTTAAATAAAAAAAATTAATGGGCTTCCCTGTATTTTGATCACCAGCCAAGGTAACGCCAGGCAGATCGGGGTGGCAACCCGTAGGTGTCTGCTTTATCTGCGCTGAGAATGAAAAATACCGCAGAGCGCTACGTCATTTTTTATACTGTTTATTTTTACGGTACTGTGATGTCAGGCAATCAAAATACAGGGAAGTCCATTTTTTTTTTTAGTTATTTAAATAAATAATTTAAAAAAAAATATATGGGCTCCTGCTGCATTTTTTGTATTGCTAGCTAAGGGTAATCCAAGCAGCTACTGGCTGCTAATCCCCACTGCTTGGTGTTACCTTCACTGGCAATGGAAAATCCAGGGAAGCATTTTTTTATTTTTTTTGTCAAAAAACTAAAAAAACAAAAAAAAAACAAAACCACAACAAAAAAACGACGTGGGCTTCGCCATATTTTTGTATGCTAGCCAGGTATAGCAGGCAAGTACGGCTGCCCCCAATCCCCAGCTGCTTATTTGTACCCGGCTGGGAACTAAAAATATAGGGAAGTCCTTTTTATATTTCATGAATTTTATTAAATAAATTAAAAAAAAAAAAACAGACGTGGGCTTCGCGCCATTTTTGTGTCCAGCCAGGTACAACTAGGTAGCTGAGGATTGGAATCCGCAGCACAGGTTAGCCCGAGCTTTCTGGGCACCCCTTCTGCTGCGAATTGCAGTCCACAGCCGCCCCAGAAAATGGTGCTTTCATAGAAGCGCCATCATCTGGCACTGTATCAAAACTCTACCAACAGCCCTGGTGACGGTGGCTTGCTGGGTAATTATGGGTTAATACTAGCTTTGTTTTACTAGCTAGTATTAAGCCAGAGATTCTTAATGTCAGGCAAGTTTGACCCAGCCATTAAGAATCTCCAATAAAGGGTTAAAAAAGACACCACACAGAGAAAAAATACTTTAATAGAAATACACAGACACACTTAGAGACTCCATGTGTATTACCCCCTCTCACCCCTCCACGATCCTGCTCTTCTATCTTCTTTCTCCTTTAACACATGCAGCTCTGCTACATCAGCAGCGCTGCATGTGAGGAAGGACACTGCTTCCCGTGCAGCCTTTTCACTTCGTGAGAAGGAGCTGCTGCCAGTAAGCGGTGACATCACCACTGACAGGCGCGTTGCTATAGCAACGGTGATCTCCGTTATTGACCGGCTGTGGCAGCCGGTTTATAACGGAACGGGGAAGCAGACCGGGAACCCGACCGTGTGCCAGAGCATGTCGTCGGTACACGGAGATACACAAACGATCACCGCATACTGGAGAGATGCACTTACAGGACCTATCATGACGTCAAAGCCATGTGACCAGTCTGTAGCCAATGAGATAACAGACGTGCGACTGGTCACATGCTATTTTGACGTCACGATAGGTCCTGTCATCAGTGCTGGTTACCGGGAGGACACAGCGATCATCGGAAGGAATAGCGACAGGAGACAGAGTGCAGGACGGATCGCAGGGACCGGTAAGTGTTATGGCAATGTTTATTAACTGTATGTGTACATTTATAATGTTTTTATGTGTTTGTGATTGCCTCCCATTGTTTTCAATGGGGTTCGAGAGGTTCGGCTCGCCGAACCGAACTCGAACGCGGCCTCCATTCGACAAACAGAGCCGAACTCGAGCCTCTAGAGGTTCGCTCATCTCTAATCATGGGGCATGGTATTGCAAGGCACAGTATATCATGGTGTGCGGTATTGCGATGCATGGTGTATTATGGGGCACGGTATTTCATGGGACACGGTATATCATAGGGCACGGTATTGCGAAGCACGGTATATTAAGGAGCACGGTATTGCGAAGCACGGTATATTAAGGAGCACGGTATTGCAGAGCATGGTATATCACGGGGAACGGTATTGCAGTGCACAGTAGATTATAGAGCACGGTCCTGCAGAGCATGGTATATCATGGGGCACGGTATTGCAGAGCACGTTATTGCGGAGAACGGTATATTATAGGGCACAATATTGCAGAACACAGTATATTATGGAGTACGGTATTACAGATCATGGTATATCATGGGGCACGGTATTGCGGAGAACGGTATTGCGGAGCACGGAATATCATGGTATATCATGGGGCACGGTATTGCGTAGCATGGTATATTATGGAGCACGGTACTGCAGAGCACAGTATATTATGGAGCACAGTATTGCGAAGCACGGTATATCATGGGGCACGATATATCATGGAGCATGGTATTGCGGAGCACAGTATATCATGGGGCGCGGTATTGCAAGCACGGTATATTATGGGGCACAGAATTGCGGAGCACGGTATATTATGGGGCACGGTACTGCAAAGCACAGTATAGTATGGAGCGTGGAATTGCGAAGCACGGTATATCATGGGCACTGTATTTCATGGGGCACAGTATATCATGGGGCTTGGTATTACGGAGCACGGTATATCATGGGGCACGGTATTGCGAAGCATGGTATATTATGGGGCACAGAATTGCGGAGCATGGTATATTTTATGGGGCACGGTACTGCAGAGCACAGTATATTATAGAGCACGGTATTGCGAAGCACGGTATATCATGGGGCTTGGTATTACGGAGCACGGTATATCATGCGGTACGGTATTGCGGAGCACAGTATATCATGGGGCACGGTATTGCGAAGCACGGTATTTTATGGGGCATGGTATTGCGGAGCACAGTATATCATGGAGTACAGTATTGTGCAGCACGGTATATTATGGGGCACAGTACTGCAGAGCACAATATACAGTATTATGGAGCACAGTACAAAATGGGGCACGGTATATTATGGGGCACAGTACTGCAGAGCACAGTATATTATGGAGCACGGTATATCATGGGGCACGGTATATTATGGAGCATACTATTACGGAGCACGGTATATTAAGGAGCACGGTATTGCGGAGCATGGTATATCACGGGGCACGGTATTGCAGTGCACAGTGGATTATACAGCACGGTACTGCAGAGCATGGTATATCATGGGGCACGGTATTGTAGAGCACGTTATTGCGGAGAACGGTATATTATAGGGCACGATCTTGCAGAGCAGGGTATATTATGGAGTACGGTAGTACAGATCACGGTATATCATGGGGCACGGTATTGTTGAAAATGGTATTGCGGAGCACGGAATATCATGGAACACAGTATTGCGAAACATGGTACATCATTGGGCACGGTATTGTGGAGCGTGGTATATCATGGAGCACAGTATTGCGTAGCACGGTATATTATGGGGCATTGTATTGTGGAGCACAGAATTGCGAAGCATGGTATATCATGGGATATATCATGGGATATATCACGGGATATATCATGGGATATATCACGGTATTGCGGCGCACGGTATATTATGGAGCATGGTATTGCGGCGTATAGTATATCATGGGGTATGATATTGCAGAGCATGGTAAATTATGGCGCACGGTATATTATGGAGCACGGTATACAGTGGGGTACACTATACAGTGGAGCACTTATGCCAGGTGTCCTTGATGACACTTTAGACATATTAGAATAACTTTGTGGTCAACAAAATGGCTCCTCACTGTGATCCTAAACTTCATCTTTCCTTATCCTTTTGCAAATACCCAGAAGGGGAGGCGCATCACATCACACACAGGAGAGCAGATTCTGTCCACTATAAGGTTATGTGCACACGTTGCGTATTTGCATGCAGTTACGCTGCGTACTGCACTGCAGCGTAACTGTATGCGTCCTGTGTCCCCAGCACAATCTATGAAGATTGTGCAGGAGACGTGCGCACGTGGTGTATTAGAACGCAGCGATTCTGCTGCTGCCCGAAGCGTGCATTCTAAGAAGTGACATGTCACTTCTTTCGTGCGCTTTACATGCTGTCTATAAGGAGAGGCAGCATGCAGAGCGCACAAATTCTGCAGGCACCAGGCGCTTCAGAACGGAGCTTTTCAGCTACGCTCTGAAGCTGACCTTTTGTGTGCGGTGCAGAGCGCACATGTGCGCACATAGCCTTACTGCAGTTGTAATCCACGATAGTTGTACACTTTGCTTTCAGCACCTGCTCCCCTTAGTGTTTAAAAGTGAAAAATATCAAATTTTAAATTAATTTTTTACATTTTGCACCATTAAAAACAAATTATAATATTTAAACAAGACATTAAAAAACATTAAAAATTTATAGTTTGTCCGTTTTATTTTGGGGTTTTTTATGGCATTTTCCCCTGAATTTTTTTAAAAGCGGAATGAGTAGGTGTAATTTTTGTAAATATGCCTCAAAAACTAAGGAAATTCAAAATTTAATTGACAATAGTGTATATAAAGTGTATATAAAGTGCATGGTATTATGAATTGCAATTCTGACCATGTAGTTTATCGTATTTTCTGCAGAGCATGTGATTTGTATTATGCTGGGGGCACGACTCGTACACTTAAACAGAGAATCAATAAGCATGTTACGGATGCTATTAATCATAATGCCATTAATCCTTCTAGTGTTTGAAAATACTTCCTAGATGTACAAGCTGGTTCTTTAACAAACGTTTCCTTCAGTGCGATCGAGATAATAAACAGACCTGTCAGAGCAGGGGACTTGAGGAGGAGAGTGGTTGTAAACAGGGAACTTACTGGATTCTGATGTTGAATACCACTGCTCCTGGGTCTGAACAAAAAGTCATATCTCACCTTGTATTACTGATTAGCAGGGGCCACTGTCCCAGCTGCTGTACAGGGCTGGTCGCCTGCTGCATAATGTCATTATAACACACATTGCCGCGCACAGTTAACCGCGCGCGTCCGTGTGTCCTGTACTGTGATGCAGTGGGGCCGGTATATTGAAACATTTAGGCCTTGTGCGCACACTGCGGTTTGTTTTGAATTTTTCGGGTGCCGTTTTGGTTCCAAAACTGCATGCATTTCCTTCCCCAGCAAAGTCTATGAGATCTCATTTTTGCGGTGCACACGTTGCAGTTTCTTTTGGCTGCATCTTAATTCTTTGAGAGTTGTGTCCCTGCGTTTCAGAAGACTGGCAGATCAATCCCCCACTGACTTTGGTTTGGAGGAGGATTGATCCCTAGTATCTGACCAGATGCTGGTCCTCATATACACATTGTTACAAATTACTATGCAAATTATATTTTTCTTATTTTCCCTAAATGGTCGGTACAAATGATGATCAGTCTAATAAAACTCATCACCCATTAGAGTATACATCTAATTTTATTGAAGAAACCTCCCAATGATAACAGTATAATCTTCAAAATTAAAAAAACTCAAAATGCTCAGTTCCAAATTATTAGGCATAGTTTCTAAGCATTTTATATGTTGAAAAGAATTGAAAATGCTTGTTTGTGGAATTTGCAACATTAGGAGGTCACAATTACTGAAATAAAAAGTTATTTAAATCTAAAACATCCTAACAGGCCAAGTTACATGTTAACATAGGAACCCTTCTTTGATATCACCTTCCCAATTCTTGCATCCATTGAACTTGGAGTTTTTGGAGAGTTTCTGCTTGAATTTCTTTGCATGATGTCAGAATAGCCTCCCATAGCTGCTGTTTGATATGAACTGCCTCCCACCCTCATAGATCTTTTGCTTTTTGATACTCCAAAGGTTCTCTATAGGGTTGAGGTCAGGGGAAGATTGTGGCTACACCAGGAGTTTATCTCCTTTTATGCCCATAGCAGCCAATGACAAAGAGGTATTCTGTGCAGCATTAGATGGTGCATTGTCATGCATGAAGATTATTTTGCTTCTGAAGACACGTTTCTGCTTTTTGTACCATGGAAGAAAGTGGTCAGTCAGAAACTCTATATACTTTGCAGAGGTTATTTTCAAACCTTCAGGAACCCTAAAGGGGCCTATCAGATGTCTCCCCATGATTCCGGCCCAAAACATGACTCCTCCACCTCCTTGCTGACGTTGCAGCTTTGTTGGAGATATGGTGGCCATCCACCAACCATCCACTACTCCATCCATCTGGACCATCCAGGGTTGCTCGACACTAATCAGTAAACAAAACTGTTTGAAAATTAGCCTTCATGTATGTCTGGGCCCACTGCATCCGTTTCTGCTTGTGAGCACTGGTTAGGGGTGGCCGAATAGTAGGTTTATGCACCACAGCAAGCCTTTGAAGGACCTTGAGGTTCAAAAGACTCCAGAAGCACGAGCAGCTTGAAATATCTGTTTGCTGTTTGTAATGGCCTTTTATAGCAGCTGCTCTCTTAATCCGATGAACTTGCCTGGCAGAAACCTTTCTCATTCTACCTTTATCAGCAGGAACACATATGTGCTCTGAATCAGCCACAAATCTCTTCACAGTACGATGATCATGCTTAAGTTTTCGTGAAATATCTAATGTTTTCATCCCTTGTCCAAGGCATTGCACTATTTGATGCTTTTCGGCAGCAGAGAGATCCTTTTTCTTTCCCATGTTACTTGAAAACTGTGGCCTGCTAAATACTGTGGAACATCCAGTTTTCCTTTTATTAGGCTCACCTGGCTAACTAATTATCACAGGTATCGGAGATTGATTTCAGTGATCCAAAGAACCCTGAGACACAATACCATCAATGAGTTTCACTGAAGAAAACAAAATAATCACTATGACACAGATCCAATTTGCATAATAATTTGGAACACAACGTAAAATCTACAGGGACCAGAATCCGGTGCAAAAGGGGTAGGAGCAAGCGATTTAGTTACCAAATCATCGGCGTGGCTGTCACACTGCTCCCGTGGCCGCTCATTCACTTCCCGAGTACATTATTACCTTCACTGAAGATGCACTGCTTCCCCCGCCCACTGGCGTCTGTGATTGGTTGCAGTCAGATACGCAGAGTGACATCTGTCTGACTGCAACTAATCACAGAGCCTGGTGGGTGGGTCTATCGTACACTAAAATAAATAATTTTAAAAAAATGGCACGCAGTTCCTCCAATTTTGATACCCAGCCAATATAAAGCCCACAGCTAGGGGCTGGTATTCTCAGACTGGGGAGGCCTATGGTTATTAAGCCGCAACCCCAGCCTAAAAATATCAGCCTGCAGCCACCTGGAATTGCCACACCCATTAGATGCGACAGTCCCAGCACCTAGCTCTTCCCGATTGCCCTGGAACAGTGGCCATCATGGTAATAAGAAGTTAATGGCAGCCCATAGCTGCCACTAACATTAGATTAGTAATGGCAAGCATCTATGAGACACTCCCATTACTAATCTATAAGTGCAAGTAAATAAACAAAAACACCCAAAAAATCCTTTATTTGACATAAAAGACAGAAAAGCACCCTCTCACTACTTTATTAAGAAACAAAACACCCCTCTACATGAGGTCCCATGACGCTTCCAGCACTGCTACATCTGACAATCACAGCAAGCATCATAGAACATAACTGTCTGCTGTGAGATTCAGGCAGCGACTGAAGTGAGTTGCGCGATCAGCAGAGACGTCACTCAGGTGATGTGTGGTCACAACTTGAGTCCTCCATCTGTGGAATGGGGGGGAATTTATGCTGAGAGATATTATAGAAAGGGCAAGTGTTGGGGGTACATTATGGAAAAAGGCACTTTGTGGCCCTATTTTGGAGAGGAGCAGTGTGTAGGGGGATATTTTGTTGCAGGAAGCAATTAACAACCCCTTCTGATTCCACTTGCTCCCCCAGTTGTTATTAAATAAAATGGGCCAGGATGAGGGACATACATTATTGGTTTATGGTGGCAAGTGGAGATAATTACTGTTGGGGCAAATTAGGAGACATTAGTACTTATGAAATATAGGTTCATTTTGCGGATACCGATTTCCATGGGGGAACAAAAATCTGATGTAGTGTAGAAATTGAGGAAAAAGTGTGGTATGTGCCCTGGGAGTGATTGGCTATAGGTGACAGTTTTATTTTCTGCAGAGTTTCGTCATGGCAGGAAGAAGTGATGGCGGTCAGTGCCGGATGAAGAGGAAAAGTGGAGATGAATAACTTTAACTAAAGATGTCACTGGTAAGTCAATGTATTACATGTACACACACACTATACTGTACACTATATACAGAGCTCCTGTGTATAATGTCACTAATTAATGTCATTAGTGATCACTGTATTACCTATATACAGAGCTCGTGTATAATGTCACTGGTCATCATTGTATAACCTGTACACGGACCATATATACAGAGCTCCTGTGTATAATAGCATCGATGGTAATATTATTATTAGTATTGTGGTTTTTATTCATGATCATTTATTGTAGTATTCATCACTGTGTAGTAGTGATATGTGGTCTTGTCATGGTTTGGTGGTATTTGTCTCTTGTATGTAGTATTATTTGGTCAATATGTAGTCTGGCCAGTGTCGTGGTATTTCTCCCTTGTATGTGGTAATATTTGGTTACTAGGTGGTCTAATTATGGTGTGGTGGTATTACTCTCTTGTATGTGGTTGTGTTTGATGACTATGTTGGTAATATGTTATCTAGTCACGGTGTGGCGGTATTTCTCTCTTATATGTGGCTGTATTCAGTCACTATGTGGTGGTAATATGTTGTCTGGTCATGGTGTGACAATATTTCTCCCTTGTATGTGGTATTATTGGTTTTGGTATTGTGGATTGTGTTGTGGATGGAGGTGACTTTTTTTCTCTGACATTAATATGAGGAAGATTCTTTATTTCCATTAAATTTTAAATACTTGGACATTTAACCCCTCCCTGTCCTGTGTGATTATTACACTGCAGCAAATATTGACTTACAGAGGTTCTCTGCTGAAAACAAGTAATCACTTTTTCTAAGACCACGTGCACACAATGAGTATTTGGGGAGTTGTTTACCTCTGTATTTGAAGCCAAAACCAGGAGTGGTAAAATCAGAGAAAAAGTATAATAGAAACACGGGCACAACTTCTGTATTTTCCACCCAATCCTGGTTTTGGCTACAAATACTGAGGTAACATATTGACCAAATACTGAACGTGTGAACATGGCCTAAGGATAACTGATATCTTATTCATCAGTCGGAGACTGATTGCTGGAACCTGCACCGATCTGCAAAAATGTGCAACTTTTATCCCCATTACACTGGAGCTAGTGTCCAACTCGACCCCTGATCCATTCATTTCCTCAGTCGCTACAGTGTGCTGTGCTTGGCTTTTTCTGATCACCTCAAAGAGTATGAATGGAGCTGCGGTCACACATCCCACTTGCCGCCGCTGCATTTTATAAAGGGGAGAAAAGTTCCACATTCTTCTGATCGGTGCAGTTTCCATTGCTTTGGTTCCATCAATCAATAAGTGATCACCTACCAAACCTGTGGATCGGTGATAACTTGTCACCAAAGACCGTCTACTGCAATCTACTGTAATTATACATCCCAGTTATGGTGAGCACAGGAGATGTGCATGAGTCACCTGTGTTTTACAGTCAACGCTCCACTATAACGAGGATAGCGGCTAATAGGTATTTATATTTAACTGTAGGGTAGGCCCCTGGAGTCAATTCCCGTGGTAGGCCCCAGACACACAAGTCTGGTGTCAGCTATGGGCTATCATTAACTTCTTATTACCATGATTGCACCAGGTCAAAAGGAAGAGCTGAGTCCAGCGCCAGAATCGGTGCATCTAATGGATGCGCCGCACCTGAGGCAGCTGCGGGTTACTACTGTTAGGCTGAAAAGGGCCAAATAACTATGGCCCTTCCCACCCTAATAATATCAGTCAATAGTTGTCTGCTGGACCTTGGCTAGTTTTAGAAAAATGGGAGGAGAACCCCACGTCATTTTTTTTATTACATAAATTAAAAAAAAAAACAAGAAACAAACATGTGGGACGCCCTCTATTTTTCATAACCAGCCAAGGTACAGCAGTCAGCTGTGGGTTGCAGCCTGCAGTTGCCGCTGTTCCTGTACTGGATATGAAAAATGAGGGGACTCCACGTGATTTTTTTACCAAAAAATATTTTAAAAAAAAACAGCTGGCCAAGCTAGCTATCGCTCTATCGATCTATTGAGCAGTTCTGCTCTTTCTTTCGATCTAGTCTGTTCTTTCTTATTATCTATTCTATATGTTCTATTTTATCTATCTATTCTAGCTATCAATAATCCTATCCTATAATATTTTGCTTCTCCTTTCAAAAACACTAACAATAATGCGGCAAAAAACGCAGCAGCATAATGCATGTTTTTTTGTGTGTTTTTGCAGCCGATGCATTTTTTTTTTAGGCCAAATATGTGCATGTTTGTAGTCCCACAAAAATGCAGCATGTGCACATAGCCTTGCAAGCACAGACAATGCCAGCTGCGTTATTGTACAGGAGACATGGCTGCACGCAGTTCACTGTGAGCGGCCATATGTGTTATAATAATGTCATGCAGCTCGCGTGCGTTGCCTCATTCCCGCCAAAGAGGAGCATTAAACAAGTATGTGGGCCAGACAGGAGACAAGAGAAGTTATATCCCCAATCAAAAATAAAAGCACCCCCAAGTATGTGTATATGATTGTGTTTGTCTATTCATGCATGTGTATGTTTATATGTTTGTGAATGTCTTCAAATATGTATATGCTTATTGTGAATATATCTGTGTACATGTCTGTGTAGCTGTGCGGGTGCACGTCTGTACGCTGTGCGAGTGAACGTCTGTACGCTGTGTGCACATGTCTGTACGCTATGTGTGCGTGCATCTATGCCATGTGGGTGCCCGTCTGTATGCCATGTGGGTGTATATATGTCTATATACGTGTACACATCTCAGCATTAAGACAAGAAGAAGAAAAAAAACAGCTCACCCCTTCAGGAGATTAGAGCATCAGCCAGAACGGTGCATGGACCTTTGGTAGTTAGACCTTGTTACCACGAGGTTCAGGGAGAGGAAGATAATCCAGCATCCAGTTCCAGAAATTTAAAACATCAATTTTATTCAGAAAGTTAAAACTCCATGTTCCATAGTTGCATTAAAAGCGCATCATAGCAGGTGTAAAAATGGATACGCGTTTCGGACGTATGTGTCCTTAGTCTAGCACCCTAGACTAAGGACACATACGTCCGAAACGCGTATCCATTTTTACACCTGCTATGATGCGCTTTTAATGCAACTATGGAACATGGAGTTTTAACTTTCTGAATAAAATTGATGTTTTAAATTTCTGGAACTGGATGCTGGATTATCTTCCTCTCCGTGTACACATCTCTGTATTGTATGTTTATGTGTCCATGTTTTCTGGGGTTGTATGTATGTTTGTAAGATGCATGTATGTAAGGGTACAATGGGGGAAAACAAATATTTAGTCAGCCACCAATTGTGCAAGGTCTCCCACTTAAAATGATGAGAGATGCCTGTAATTGACATCATAGGTAGACCATAACTATGAGAGACAAAATGAGAAAACAAATGGAAAATAAGTATTTAGTCATCTAAAACCATGCAAGATTTATGGCTCTCACAGCCCTGTAACTTCTTCTTTAAGAGGCTCCTCTGTCCTCCACTCATTACCTGTAGTAAGGGCACCTCTTTGAACTTATCAGTTATAAATGATACCTGTCCACAACCTCAAAACAGTCTCACTCCAAACTCCACAATGGTGAAGACCAAAGAGCTGTCGAAGAACAATAAAAACAAAATTGAATCCCTGCATCAGGCTGGAAATACTGAATCTGCAATAGGCAAGCAGCTTGGTGTGATGAAATCAACTGTGGGAGCAATAATAAGAAAATAGAAGACATAGAAGACCACTGTAATCTGTAACCTCAATTTGGGACTCCAGGCAAGATCTCACCCTGTGGAGTAAAAATGATAACAAGAACAATGAAAAGAAATCCCAGAACTACACGGGAGGACCTAGTGAATGACCTGCATAGAGCTGGGACCACCATAACTGAGGCTACCATCAGTAACACACTACGACGCCAGGGACTCAGCTCCTCAGTCCCAGACGTGTCCCCATGCTTAAACCAGTACATGTCCGGGCCCGTCTGACGTTTGCTAGAGAGCATTTGGATTATCCAAAAGAGTGTTGGGAGAATGTCATATGGACTGATGAACCCAAAGTAGAAACGCAACTGTTTGGTAGAAACACAACTCGTCGTGTTTGAAAGAGACAGAATGCTGAGTTGCATCCCAAGAACATCATACCTACTGTGAAGCATGGGTGTGGCAACATCATGCTTTGGGGTGGTTTCTCTGCAAATGGACTAGCACGATTGATCCGTGTACATGAAAGAATGAATTGGGCCATGTATCATGAGATTTTGAGTGCAAACCTCCTTCCATCAGCAAGGGAATTGAAGATGAAACATAGCTGGGTCTTTCACCATGATAACGAATCCAAGCACACCGCCAGGGCAATGAAGGAGTGGCTTTGTAAGAAGCATATAAAGGTCCTGGAGTGGCCTAGCCAGTCTCCAGATGTCAATCCCACAAAAACTTTTAGGAGGGAATTTAAAGTCTGTGTTGCCCAATGACAGGTCCAAAACATCACTGCTCTAGGAGAAAATCTGCATGGATGAATGGGCCAACATATCAACCAACAGTGTGTGCCAATCTTGTGAAGACTTACAAAAAACGTTTGACCTCTATCATTGCCAACAAAGAATATATAACAAAATATTGACATGAATTTTTGTTATTGACTAAATACTTATTTACCACATAGCCTCTCATCTTTTGAAATGAGAGAACTTGCACCATTGATGGCTGACTAAATACTTTTTTTCCCCACTGTACAAGTGCAGACGATCAGGGTTAACGGCGTTTTGGAAGCAGCATGTTTTTGCGGTGTCCAAAACAGTGTTGTACAGTACAAGCACAGTGGATGGGATTCCTAGAAATCCTATGCCCACTATGCGGATTTTTCTCACACCGTAAACTGACTTGCGGTGCGGCTTCCCGAGCCGCAACATGTCAATTTATTGCTGCAGAGACGCCAGTGTTCTCCGCAGGGAGAACAGAGAAAAAGACCACAGCGGCTCGAACCTCGATCGTGAGCACAGGCAGCTGCGGTCCCTGACAAGAGCACTCATGGCTCTGAAGGAGAGGATGTGCGGTGTCCAGGACACAGCATGTCTGGACCGTGGGCACATACCTTTACAGTGGTGTATGTGTAAAATATTTGTATCTTTAGGGCACAATACTAAATCTATAAGGGTGACTGCCCACCATCAGGCTTTCTCACGGTCTGGACACAGTCTACTTTCTCTGGTGGAGACCCTAGTCTCCTGGGTGGGAGAATGTGCCATCTGTGCACATGATCAGGTTGACTGACATAGCAGATTTTTGCTGTGTTCTTCCGCTCAGAGCACCAGCATCTCTGTTAGAATAAATTGACATGGTGCACCTTGGAAACCCGCGCCACAGGTCAGTTTATAGAGTGTAGCACAGGGGTCCGGAGATTTATATACATCCCCTCCACTGTGCTTGTACTGTACAACACAGCATTTTGCACGCAGCGAAAACACTCTTCGCCCAAAACGTTGCTGACACTGATCATGGGTGTTCTAAGGGCTCATTCACATATGTATTAGGGAATTTTGTCTTTCCATGTTTATGAAAAGACAAGTAAAATGAACCCCTGCACTGTGATGTAGCTATGTCAGCTTAAGGCCTCCTTCAGATGTCCGTGTTTCTGGTACGTGCTGTATCCGTTTTTTTCACTGTTACTACATGTACCCAATATAACCTATGGTGCTGCTCACATGTCCGGGTGTTTACACAAACCACGTGTCCACGTGATCCACATCCAGCAGCACAGATGACAAGGGAAAATAAAAGTCTATAGAGCACACGGATGGCATCAGTGTATAGCCTGTGTGCTCTTCGTGTGTAACATTGAAAATATAGCAGAAGCTCTGTAATTGCTGTATATGTCGTTAGCTGGGTTTATGGTACTCTATCCATATAGTAAGCGCAGTTAAACTATGTGCCCACGCTGCGGAAAATTCACAGAATTTTCCGCGATTTTTTCGCGGAAATTCTGCGTATTTTTCAAAAATACACAGTACAGTGAGTCCCCAGCCATTTCTATGGCATTTGGGAACTGCTGTGCCCATGCTGCATTTTTTTCCGCAGCGGAAGAAATGCGAATTTCCCTGCTGAAAAATCTGCAGCATGTGAATTATTCCTGCGGATTTGTTCGCAGGGTCTCATACTTACCTGCCTTGATAGAAGACACCGGAGTCACTTCGTCGGGTGCAGACTGGAGCGCAGTGGTGCTAGAAGCAGGAGGTGGGCGGGGCCTGCACGAGCTCCGGTCATGTGACAGCCGGAGCTATTTCAGGCCCGCCCACCTTCTCCTGCATAGTGCAGACAGACATGGCCGGAGAGGGAAGTGCTGCGTGATGGAGGTAAGTATGAACGCCCCAATCACTACAGCACTTGTTCTGCATTGAGGATGCAGTGCCGAAGCAATGGTACTGTATCCTCTATGCAGAATGACCGCAGCATATCCGCAGGATATTCCGCAGTAAAACCGCAGCATGTAAACAGACAAAGTTGTGCTGCGGTTTTCAGGGAGCTCCTGCGGAATGTCCTGCAGATATATCCGCAGGACACTCTCCCCGTGGGCGCATAGCCTTATGGTACCATATTCAAGCAGTAAGCTTAGTTCTGGCACTGTGTATGCAGTAAGCTTGCTCTATTCCAGCATCTGTGTACAGTAGGAGGCTTGTTTCTGTTTTGGCTTCTATGTAGTAGACTGAGAAAGTAAGATTTCATCCCTGTATAGATACAGAAAGCTCCCTTTTGCTCCCGTACCTCTGTGGTAAGCTCCGTTTTGCTCCCATACCTCTGTGGTAAGCTCCCTTTTGCTCCCGTACCTCTGTGGTAAGCTCCCTTTTGCTCCCGTACCTCTGTGGTAAGCTCCCTTTTGCTCCCGTACCTCTGTGGTAAGCTCCCTTTTGCTCCCATACCTCTGTGGTAAGCTTCCTTTTGCTCCCATACCTCTGTGGTAAGCTTCCTTTTGCTCCCATACCTCTGTGGTTAGCTCCCTTTTGCTCCCATACCTCTGTGGTAAGCTCACTTTTGCTCCCATACCTCTGTGGTAAGCTCACTTCTGCTCTCATATCTCTGTAGTAAGCTCACTTCTGCTCCCATATCTTTGTAGTAAGCTTGGCTCTGCTCCCATATCTCTCTAGTAAGTTCTGTTCCCGTATCATGGTAGTAAACTAAGTTCTGATCCAGTATCTCTGTAGTAATCTTGGTTCTGCTCCCATATCTATGCAGTAAGCTCAGTTCTGATCTTGCATATTTGTAGTAAGGTCTTTTCTGCTCCCATATCTCTTCAATAAGCTTGCTTCACCACACGTATCGCTGTAGTAAGCTCAATACTGATCCCGTATCTCTGTACCAAGCTCCTTTCTGATCCCATATCTCTATAGTAAGCTCGGTTCTGCTCCCCTATCTCTGAAGTACCTCATACCTGCTTTCATAATCTTGTACCAAGCTCAGTTCTACTCCCGTATCTCTGTAGTAAGCTCTGATCTGCTCCCTTATCTCTGTACTAAGCTCAGCTCTGCTCCCATATTTCTGTAGTAAGCTCGTTATGCATCCTTATCTCTGTAGTAAGCTCTATTCTGGTCTTGTATTTCTGTAGTAAACTAAGTTCTGCACCTTAAGGGTACCGTCACACTTTAGCGACGCAGCAGCGATCCCACCAGCGATCTGACCTGGTTAGGATCGCTGCTGCGTCGCTACATGGTCGCTGGTGAGCTGTCAAACAGGCAGATCTCACCAGCGACCAGTGACCAGCCCCCAGCCAGCAGCGACGTGCAAGCGACGCTGCGCTTGCACGGAGCCGGCGTCTGGAAGCTGCGGACACTGGTAACTAAGGTAAACATCTGGTATGGTTACCCAATGTTTACCTTAGTTACCAGCGCACACCGCTTAGCTTAGCGTGTGCAGGGAGCAGGAGCCGGCACTGGCAGCGTGAGAGCTGCGGAGGCTGGTAACGAAGGTAAATATCCACTTGGTTACCCGGTTTACCTTGGTTACAGCTTACCGCAGGCTGTCATACGCCGGCTCCTGCTCCCTGCACATTCAGGATTGTTGCTCTCTCGCTGTCACACACAGCGATGTGTGCTTATCAGCGGGAGAGCAACAATAAAACGAACCAGGGCTGTGTGTAACGAGCAGCGATCTTACAGCAGGGGCCAGATCGCTGCTCAGTGTCACACACAGCGAGATCGCTAATGAGGTCACTGCTGCGTCACAAAAACCGTGACTCAGCAGCAATCTCGCTGTGTGTGAAGTACCCCTAACTCTGTAGTCAACTCTGTTCTTCTCCCATATCTCTGTAGTAAGCTCCTTTCCGTTCCCGTATCTATGTAGTCATCTTAGTTCTGTTGCAGTATCTATGTACACAGTAAACTCTGTTCTATTCCCATATATATGTACCAGTCTGTTCATAAAGCCTATTACCACTGCTGCTTTAATCCAGCAGGCAGAGGTAACCAGGCCAAGGGTGGGCCGCCACAACTCGAGGACCAGTGCCTTGTGATTGCCCCCGAGGCTAAAATGTGACAGCCAGCTACTTCAGATTTATATGTTTTTGGCATAGACTTTCTATGTATGTTAGCCAACATGGCTGAACTGATCAGCTGACATGTGAAGTTAACAGGCACGGGTGGATTGGAGATCTGCCCACACTTAACTAGTTAAATCCTGCTGTGAATCTCTTAACAGCAAAATTTAAACACGTGCCAGTGGGGATCGCGCCATTCCCTCCTACTCCCATCAGCAGCCCCATGTCATGATCCTGGGGTGCTGATGGGTTGTTATGACAGCTGGGGGTCAGATCACAAATCCTATCTCTGTCATTACAAAGTTCCTGTGAACACCAATGTGCACAGGATGCTAATGCACGGCTCAGTACAGCACAAGCAATCGAACAGTGTGGCAGCTTCAAGTCTTCTCTGGGGACTAAATAAAAAAAAAGTTTAAAAAAATATGAAAAAACCCCCTAAATTTCAAACCAGCCACTTATGCCGCATTGAAAATAAAAAAACACATATTTTGTATCAAAATATAAAATAAATGAATCGAATTGGTAAACTGCGTAACAGAAAAAACAATGCCAGAACGTTTACGTTTTTTTGGTCGCCGCAACATTGAAATAAAAAACAATCAAGCCTTATTCCTTCCAAAGACAATACTAAGGGTCTCACTGCGAGTGGAAGAAAGGAGATTCTGGCAGCTAAAAATGAAAGGGATTCTTATAGTTAAAGTAGTAAGATTGTGGAATGCCCTACCACAAGATGTAGTAAAGGCGGACACTATTACAACTTTTAAAAAAAGGGCTGAATGATTTCCTCAATGCATACAACATTTTTGATTATAAATGATGTAGTGACAATATATATAATTGGTAGAGAAAGGTTAAACTAGATCAGTGATGGCTAACCTATAACACGCGTGTCAGTGGTGACACACTGGGCCATCTTTGCTGACACGCGCAGCAGGGGAAGGCGGCCGCATCCAATCTATAAGACAAGCAGCGGCTGCCGGTAATTTAACAAGCACTGCATGTGCGGCCTCCGAAATGACCGGCCCGGGGGTGCAACACATGCAGTTCTAGTTAAATCACCAGCGGCCACGGCTTGTCTTATACATCGAGATGAGGGCGCTGGTAATTTGTGTTCTGTACAAGGTCCTGAGTGAGGCATACTTCCATTCCACGCAGGATGTAACACGCCTCTCTCTAATCCAGGGGTCTCAAACATGCGACCCTCGGGCCACATATTGCCCCCTGACAAATGTGGCTCTATGACGGAGGCCGCAGCCATCTGCACTTTAATTCACATGTTTGATTTCCGCCAACTAGCACAGGAACTCTCTGCAGAGCTTTACCAAAGGGAGCCGCTAGCCAGAGGCCAGCATGTGACATCATTGCATGACGTCACCTGTTTGCCTCTGATTGGCCGGCAGCTGTCATTGGTAAATCTCTGCAGAGCTTTCATCTGCGCCACGGCAGAGATCCATCATCTACAGTAAAGCGCAGATGGTTGTGGCCCCCAGCATAGGCCCGTGATCATCAGGGGGCCTACGGGCCGCAAGGAGCAGGAAAGAGGACACCAAGGAAACTGATAACAGGTGATAAGAATCTTTTTTTTTTATGTGTGTATGTGAAAACTGCATAATGTAGCATAAATAGGGTATATTACTACAGGATGGGGCATTGCTAAAAGAAGGGGACAAGGATAGACACATTACTACAAGGGTGACAAGATGGGCACATAACTACAAAGGACAAGGATGGGCACATTAGTACAGGATAGGCACTGCTAAAAGAAGGAGACAAGGATGGGGCACAAGAATGGGCACATTACTACAGGGGACAGGATGAGCACATTACTACAGGATGGGGCAAATTACTACAGGGGACAAGGATGGGCACATTACTACAGGATGGGGCATTGTTAAAAGGAGACAAGGATGGGGCACAAAAATGGACACATTAAGTACTATAACTTGTTATTAGGGCTACAAATATCAAACAATTATGGATTTGACACACCACTGAAGTTGTGCTCATTTTGTTTTACTAATTTTGACACACTAAGCTCAAAAGGTTGGCCATCACTTAACTAGATAGACCTAGTACTTTTTTCAACCTATGTAACATATACACAAGTATCTGGTGTATGCATTTCTTACCTTGTTGGTCTATTCAGCAAATAAAAATACTAATATAAATGATTATAAAGGTTCTGTACCAAATATTTGAGTTCTGTTTTTCTATTGGATAAAATACTTATTTCATGCAATAAAATGGAAATTAATTGCTTAACCCCACTACGACAGCCTTACAGAGATAAACGGCGGCAGAATCAGGTCCTTATTCTGATCTTCCGTTTATAAACGGCAGGCAGAAATAAGTGAATAACGCCCCCCAGCGTCAGAAAATCTCCGGGGTTTCAGCTACCGGGGGTAGCTGAGACCCTGGAGATCATGATTCAGGCCGGTTTTTCCGGTCCCCGCTCACGTGATCACAAGTATACACTGTATACCGATAATCATGTTATAGTAAATCACAGCGCCGGTAAAAAATTATTTATCTCCCATCTGGCATGATCAAACATGTCAGCTGGGAGATAAATCTCCTCCCCCGATCCCCTCCGGTCCCCCGGGGTCGCCGAAGTGCCCCCCCCGACCCCAACCCCCTCCCGAAAATCCAAGATGGCGGCGCGCACAGCAGCGCACCACCCACATTTACCCATTTCCTCTGACATCTGTCGCATGTGCCATCACACATGCGACAGAAAACTCCTCCCCAGGCCCTGCCAGGTCACCCCCTATTCCCCCCCGGTGTCTTCCGGTGACCCCCGTACCTGTCGGAGCGCTGATCCCCCGCGGCCCCCTCCTCCTTTACAGCAGACGCCGGTCACACGTGCAGAGCAGCTAACAGCCAGCTTCCTGTGTTCAGAAATGCTGGCTCACTGCTCAGCACTCTGCAGCTGTGACCCGGGGAGAGTAGGTGCAGATTCTTTGCACCCACTCTCCTCAAATGGAAAGTCTGCACTCCTAGAAAATGGTGGGACACGTTCCCTGAGCGTGCACCCCATATTCTAGAAGGTCCAGAATCACTGCGGGACTTCCAAAATGGCTTACAGGAGATTTTTTTTTCATTTCAATAAAATGGTGAAAGAGGGAAAGTTTTGGGGAGTGTTTTTTCAAATATTTTTTTTTTGTTGTCAATTTTTTTTTCTTTTTACTGTCAATTAGTTATGTCTGGTATCAGATAGACGCCGTGACATCACTAATTGCTGGGGTTGATGCCAGGTGACATTACACATCTGGTGTCAACCCCATTTATTACCCCGTTTGCCACCGCACCAGGGCAACAGGATGAGTTGGGGCGAAGCGCCAGGATTGGCACATCTAATGGATGCGCCACTTCTGGGGCGGCTGCGGCCTGCTATTTTTAGGCTGGGAAGAGTCCAATAACCATGGCTCTTCCGACCCTGAGAACACCAGACCCCAGCTGTCAGCTTCACCTTGGCTGGTAATCTAATTCGGGGGGACCCCACGTTTGATTTTTTTTTTGTAATTATTTATTTATAAATAATTAAAAATAAAACAGCTTGGGGAGCCTTCCAAATTGATCACCAGCCAAGGTGAAGCCGTCAGCTGTGGTTTACAGGCTACAGCTGTCTGCTTTACCCTAGCTGGCTATCAAAAATACCCCACGTCATTTATTTTAATTATTTTTTTTTGGGCTAAATACAAGGCTAGGCACCTTTTAGTGCCACATGAACGGCACTAAAGGGCGCCAGCTTAGAATATGCAGGGGGTGGGACGTTATATTTGTTTGACATCTATCCATTCATTCACTGTAGCATTTTAGGCTGTGTGCCCACAATCAGGGTTTGCAGCGTTGTGGGCGCAGAGTGTTTTCCCTGCGTCCATAACGCTGCGTTGTGCAGTAGTAGCACAGTGGAAGGATTTTTAAAAACCCCATGCCCACTGTGCTTCTTTTCTCCACAGCATGGCTTTCTGAGCCTCAGCAGGTCAATTTATGCTGCGGAGACGAGAGAGTGTTCTCTGCAGGTAGCATAGAGCTAAAGTCCACAGCAGCCTGAACCCAAATCGTGGGCATGGACAGCTGCGTTCTCCCGTGGACAACACTCACATCTCTGCAGGAAGGCTGACACTGTGTACTAGATGCCGTGTCGCTGGATCATGGCCACATAGCCTAACAGTGAGAAATTTGTTGCTACAGCAACATTTTTGTGAAGTACCTGTGGATTCAAAATGCTTACTATACTCCTGAATAAAATCCTTGAGGGGTCCAGTTTCCAAAATGGGGTCACTTGTGGGGGGTTTCTGATGTATAGGTACCCAAGGGGCCCTGCTAATGTGACATGGTGTGCGCAATTTATTTCAACTTTTCCAAAATTTAAATGGTGCTCCTTCCATTCCAAGCCCTCCCATTTATCCAAACAGAGGTTTTTGGCCACATGTGGGGTATCCCTGTGCTCACAAGAAATTAGATAACAACCTGTGGGGTCCACATTTTGTTGTTGCCTCTTGAAAAAGTGAGAAATGTAATGCTAAATTAACATTTTTGTGAAAAAAAGGAAAATTTCAATATGGCAACCTAAGCTTATTAAATTCTGTGAAGTATTCGTGGATTCAAAATGCTCAATATACACCTAGATAAAAGCCTTGAGGTGTCTTGTTTCCAGAATGGGGTCAATTGTGGGGGACCCTCCACTGTTTAGGCACCTTAGGGGCTTTCCAAATGCGACATAGCGTCCGCTAATTATTCCAGCCAATTGTTCAGTCAAATGGCACTTTTTCCCTTCCGAGCCCTGCTGTGCACCCAAACAGTTGATTTCCACAACACATAAGGTATCAGCATACTCAGGAGAAATTGCACAATAAATTTTATGCTGATTTTTTTCCATGTACTCTTGTTATTAAAAAAGCTATCTGGTTGAAGTAACAATTTTGTGGTAAAAATATATATTTTTTATTTTCACAGCTCAACATTATAAACTTCTGTGAAGCACCTTGGGGTTCAGAGTACTCACCAAACATCTAGATAAATTCCTTGTGGGGTCAATTTTCCAGAATGGGGTCATTTGTGGTGGACCTCCACTGTTTAGACACCTCAGGGGCTCTCCTAATGCAACATGGCGTCCGCTATTGATTCCAGCCAATTTTGCAGTCAAATGGCACTCCTTCTCTTCCGAGCCCTGCCGTGTGCCCAAACAGTTGATTTCCACCACATACAAGATATCACCAAACTCGGGAGAAATTACGCAATAAATTTCATGATGATTTTTTTCCTGTTACCCTTGTGAAAAAAAAGCTACCTGGTTGAAGTAATAATTTTGTGGTAAAATTTTATTTTTTTATTTTCATGGCTCAACATTATAAACTTTTGTAAAGCACCTGGGGGTTCAGGGTACTCACCAAACATCTAGATAAATTCCTTGAGGGGCCTAGTTTCTAATATGGGGTCACTTGTGTTTTTTTTTTTTGCTGTTTACGTACCTTTGGGGTCCTCAAAATGCGACATAGTGCCCGCAATCTTTTTCAGCCAAATTTCCTTTCCAAAATTCAAATATTGCTCCTTCCGTTCAAAGCCCTCCCATTTCTCCAAACAAAGGTTTCAGACCACAAGTGAGGTATCACCGCGCTCAAAAAAAAGTGGGTAACAAACATTGGGGTCAAATTTTTGGCATTACCTCTTGAAAAAGTGAAAAAATTGATGCTAAAGCAACATTTTTGAGAAAAAAATGAAAATTTTCAATGTGACAATGTAATGTTATCAAAATCTGTGAAGTACCTGTGGGTCCAAAATGCTCACTATACCCCTAGATAGAAGCCTTGAGAGGTCTAGTTTCCAAAATGGCATCACTTGTGGGGGGTTTCTGCTGTTTAGGTACCTTAGCGTACATGTAAATGCAACATGGTGCCCGCAATCTCTTTCAGCCAAATTTGCTTTCCAAAATTCAAATATTGCTCCTTCTGTTCCGAGCCCTCCCATTTGTCCAAACAAAGGTTTCTGACTACATGTGGGGTATTGGCGCATTCATAAGAAAGTGGGTAACAAGTTTTGGGGTTCAATTTGTTGTGTTATTTCTTCTAAAAGTGAATACATTTAGGGTAGAGCAACATTTTAGGTAAAATTTTATTTTTTGCTTTTTTTCAATCCACTTTGCTTTAATTCCTGTGAAACTTCTTGGATGTGGTTTTGAGTACTTTGAGGGGTGCAGGTTTTAGAATGGTGTCACTTTTGGGTATTTTCTGTCACCTAGGCCTCTCAAAGTCACTTCAAATGTTATGTGGTCCCTAAAAAAATGTTTTTGTGAATTTTGTTTAAAAAAATGGGAAGTTGCTAATGAACTTTGATACCTTCTAACTTCCTAACCCCAAAAAAATTTGTTTCAGAAATTGCGCTAATGTAAAGTAGACCTGTGGGAAAGGTTATTTATTAACTATTTTGTGTGACATAACTCTCTGGGTTAAGGGCATAAAAATTAAAAGTTTGAAAATTGCAAAATTTTCATCAAATTTCCGATTTTTTCACAAATAAAAGCAAAAAATATCGTTCTAAATTTATAACTATCATGAAGTACAATATGTCACGAAAAAACAATGTCAGAATCACGGGGATCCGTTGAAGCGTTCCAGAGTTATAACCTCATAATGGTACACTGGTCAGAATTGCAAAAAATGGCCTGGGCATTAAGTACAAAACTGGCTTTGTCCTTAAGGGGTTAAAAGTAATTGTTGTTTTTTTTTTGTTTTTTTTTTTATTCTGTCTGTCATAGTTGTAGTGTACCTACGATCAAAATTACAGATCTCTTCATTCTTTGCAGTTGGGAAACTTTGTAGGTTGGAAAATTGGCAGAGTGTCATATACTTATTTTCCCAACTGCATATAGCATTCTAGAATGCTGTATGTAAGTGCCCAGGCCGTTCTATATAATCTAAAAACATCTTTTATTATACTCACCTGCGGGTCACTTGGGACCGATGGGCGTCACTGGTCTCAGTCCGATGCCTACTCTTTCCTTCCATCGCCGTCTTCCTTCCATGATCTGTTTGTTTGACACGTACTACATCACCCACAAAGAGGCTGCCTTCGTGCTGCTGCGCACATGCACTTTGATCTACCCTGCTAAGGGCATAGCAAAGTATTGGAATGCGCAGATGTGGGTAAAGGTGAAAGACCGCATAGCCACTACAATAATTTGATCTGCCATCAACTGGGCAGATGAAAGGAGCGCAATGGTGGCCTCTGTGTGGATGACGTAGGATGCATCATCCAAACAGAGAATTGAAGGTGTACGCGACAGAAGGAAGAGAGGAGGTGCTGACTGAGACCATTTGCACCCATCAGACCAAACCACCCCACAGGTGAGCATGATAAAATATGTTTTTTAGGTTATATAGAGCAGCCTGGATATTTTAAAAACAATACCCTCAACATATTAAAAACTAAATGTCAGTTAATTATCCCTTCTAGTATTTTTCAGGAATTAATACAAAGCCGCATGACCGGAAAGAAAAATGTTATTTTTAAAACCTTAATGTTGCTTACTTTATGAACAAACTAAGGCCATTATTTGTCCATTAATTGTAATGGCAACGAACAAGACCCCACAATCATGATCTCAAGATGCCGATGGGGTTAAAGAGGGTGCCCCTACGCTCTTAACCATTTACTTGTCGTAGTCACTATGCACAGCAGCATCTAAGGGGTTAAACAGCCATGGACGATGCCAACACCAATTGTGACATGCAGCAGGTTATCAGCTGTAGTGTACAGCTGCTACATCTTTCACCTGTGGGGGGATGCTATTCAAATATATCAGGTCATTAAAAATACAATCTCGTGGTCACTATGCGGTTAATCAAAATTTAAAGAGGTTGGCCACTATTTTTAGATTGATGGCCTATACTTAGGATAGGTAACCAATGTCTGATAAGCAGGGGTCCGTCACCTCGCGGATCAGCTGTTCTCGGTGTCAGCATCGACAGCAAGTGACTAGAAACAGTCAGTTCTAAAGCTGCCTAGTCTGCTAATAGCAGCCATGGCAAGGTACTACACATCCGTCTCCCATTCAAATCAATAGGAGCCAAATGTGCAGTACCTGGCTGCAGCCACTATCAATTGATTAGCAGATTTGAAATTGAGCATTTCCAGCCACCTGCTACTTAGAACAGCTGATCAGTGGGGGTGTTGGACACTCGCCAATTAAACATTGATGACCGATCTGAAAACTGGGCCATTAATGTTAAAGAAGTTGTCCAGTTACCAAAACTGATTTTTTTTTTTTTCTCATAAATCTTGCTAATATGTGCCTCTCCAGACATCTATTATGTTTTTTTCAGCAATATTACTTTTTATTGTGCTCTAGCAGCACATCCTCATTGCTGGCTCCAGCTCTGATGGGATTAATCTCTCTTCTGACTTCCTGGGTTCAGTTCCTACAACTCCCATAATCCTTTGTGGCTCTAGGGCTGTATCTAACACACCCACTGTATCTAACACACCCACGCAGGTCTCCTCTCCACTCATGATCTCCTCCCTGCCTCTTTCCAGTGTAGATGCACTGAGAGCAATCACAGCAGAGACAGCCGAAGCACCCACCTCTGCACAACCAGGGGAAGAAAGCCTCTATCTTCTGCTTGATCTCATATAGTTCATAGTCTGTGTGTGTGTACAGAAACTGATTATTAGCCGGCGCAACATGTGAAAAAAATAATTGGGGAAAAAAAAAATGAAGCAGTCATGAGGTTGCTTTTTTTTACCTCTTGCCCAGTCTGTATGTCGTCCGTATCATCCGTGAAGCAGGCATTTTACAGGCTACTTTCACATCAGCGTTTTTTTGCCTGTAGGCAAAAAACCGCAAACCACATATGACCGGATCCTGTGGATTAAATGTACAGCTCATGCAACCGTTATTTTACCGGATCCTTCTGCAGCGGGACACAGAATATATCAGCCAGCACTGGAGTCAGCTGAACTCCTGATCTCACGGCCCGCACACGCTACGATGGATGCAAGTAAACAGCAGTCACTGCCTGCTGTCGATCACATGTGACCGTGTGTGGGCTGTGTGGTCAGGAGTTCAGATCAGCAGACTCCAGTGTCGGCCGATCAGGCTGGGGCCACATGGGGATTACTGCGATCCCCTCGCATGGCACTCAGCTCACGCTGGCAGTACAGCAGAGCCGAGTGTCATGCGTGTGTCCCTGCAACTGAGGTCCCACTGTGCGAGCGGACCTCAGCTGCAGGGGGCGGTCCGGCACTCAGGAGGGGCGGGCAAGCGCTGCGGAGGGGCAGGCGGGCCGGCACCGAGGAGGGGTGAGAGGGATTTCTCTCCCTCTCTCCTCCGTAGTCGGCTATTGCGATTCTCGCTCTGCACTCGCGGTACACCGATGTACCGCAAGTGCAGTGCGATTTGTCTCTCACCCCATACACTTGAATGGGTAAAAGAGAAAGAGTATTGCATTACAATTGCAGCATGTTGCGATTGTTTTCTCGGTCCGATTAGGGCTGAGAAAATAATTGCTCATGTGCGCTGATTCACATGCTAATGTTGGTCCGAATGGAATGCGATGTTTTATCGCACTCCACTCGCACCATTTTTCTTGGGCCTTACTTGTTCTGTGTCCCCCTGCATCCATAGCAGCGTGTGCGGGCTGGAGTTCAGCTGAGTTCAGATCAGCTGACTCCAGTGCTGGACTAAACTCAGGTGACCTCACAGCCCGCACACGCTGCGATGGATGCAGGGGGACACAGAACAAGTATTTGATTACTTGTTCTGCTGGCGCTGTGGTCAGGAGTAGGCATGAGTGAGCAGTAAAATGCTCTGGTGCTCGATGGGCAAAGCCCATGTCGATTTTTTTTTTTTTTTAAACTTCATTAAAAATAAAAAAAAAAACACCAAACCAAACACATAACCCTAACCCTAGGGGAAAAAAAAAATAAAATAAAAAAGTGTGGGCGCCCGCTGCATTTTCTTTTGCTAAGGGTAAGCCAAGCAGCTACTGGCTGCTAACCCCCGCTGCTTGGTGTTACCTTCACTGGCAATGGAAAATCCAGGGTAGCCTTTTTTTTTTTTTTTTTTTTTTTTTTAAAGGTTATTGCCTAATAACTTTTTTAAAAAAATGACGTGGGCTTCGCCATATTTTTTTTACGCTAGCCAGGCACAGCAGGCAGGTACGGGCTGTCCCCAACCCCCAGCTGCCTATTTGTACCCTGCTGGGAACCAAAAATATAGGGAAGCCCTTTTTTTTTTTAAATTATTTCATGAAATAATTTAAAAAAAAAAAAAAAAAAAAAAGTTATGTGGGTTTCGCTCATTTTTTTGTGTCCAGCCAGGTACAACTAGGCAGCTGGGGATTGGAATCCGCAGCGCAGGGTGGCCCAAGCTTTCTGGGCCCCCCGCTGCGAATTGCAGTCTACAGCCGCCCCAGAAAAGGGCGCTTTCAAAGAAGCGCCAACTTCTGGTGCTGTATCCAACTCTTCCAGTTGCCCTGGTGGCAGGTGGCACACTGGGTAATAAGGGGTTAATACCAGCTATGTTTTACCGGCTGGTATAAAGCCGAGATTCTTAATGTCAGGCCAAGTTTGACCCGGCCATTAAGAATCTCCACTAAAGGGTTAAAAAAAAAAAAAAAAAAAGACATCACGCAGAGAAAAATACTTTATTAGAAATAAATACACAGACACATTAGGGACTCCATGTTTATTACTCCCTCTCACCCCTCCACGATCGAGTGATTTCTGTACTGACCATGCCAGGAGAGAGAGGGGGAAAAAGAGAGAGAGGGAAAAAGAGAGAGAGAGAGGTAAAAAGAGAGAGGGAGGGAGGGAAGAGAGAGAGAGGGAGGGAAGAGAGAGAGAGGGAGGGAAGAGAGAGAGAGGGAGGGAAGAGAGAGAGAGGGAGGGAAGAGAGAGAGAGGGAGGGAAGAGAGAGAGAGGGAGGGAAGAGAGAGAGGGAGGGAAGAGAGAGAGAGGGAGGGAAGAGAGAGAGAGGGAGGGAAGAGAGAGAGAGGGAGGGAAGAGAGAGGGGGAGGAAAGAGAGAGAGGGGGAGGGAAGAGAGAGAGGGGGAGGGAAGAGAGAGAGGGGGAGGGAAGAGAGAGAGGGAGAGGGAAGAGAGAGAGGGGGAGGGAAGAGAGAGAGGGGGAGGGAAGAGAGAGAGGGGGAGGGAAGAGAGAGAGGGGGAGGGAAGAGAGAGAGAGAGGGAGGGAAGAGAGAGGGAGGGAAGAGAGGGAGGGAAGAGAGAGAGGGAGGGAAGAGAGAGAGGGAGGGAAGAGAGAGAGGGAGGGAAAAGAGAGGGAGGGAAAAGAGAGAGGGACGGAAAAGAGAGAGGGACGGAAAAGAGAGAGGGAGGGAAAAGAGAGAGGGAGGGAAAAGAGAGAGGGAGGGAAAAGAGAGAGGGAGGGAAAAGAGAGGGAGGGAAAAGAGAGGGAGGGAAAAGAGAGAGGGAGGGAAAAGAGAGCGGGAGGGAAAAGAGAGCGGGAGGGAAAAGAGAGCGGGAGGGAAAAGAGAGCGGGAGGGAAAAGAGAGCGGGAGGGAAAAGAGAGCGGGAGGGAAAAGAGAGCGGGAGGGAAAAGAGAGCGGGAGGGAAAAGAGAGCGGGAGGGAAAAGAGAGCGGGAGGGAAAAGAGAGCGGGAGGGAAAAGAGAGCGGGAGGGAAAAGAGAGCGGGAGGGAAAAGAGAGCGGGAGGGAAAAGAGAGCGGGAGGGAAAAGAGAGCGGGAGGGAAAAGAGAGCGGGAGGGAAAAAGAGAGAGGTAGGGAAAAAGAGCGGTAGGGAAAAGAGAGCGGTAGGGAAAAGAGAGCGGTAGGGAAAAGAGCGGGAGGGAAAAGAGAGCGGGAGGGAAAAGAGAGCGGGAGGGAAAAGAGAGCGGGAGGGAAAAGAGAGCGGGAGGGAAAAGAGAGCGGGAGGGAAAAGAGAGCGGGAGGGAAAAGAGAGCGGGAGGGAAAAGAGAGAAAGGGAAAAGAGAGAAAGGGGGGAGAGAAGAGGGAGAAGAGGGGGAAGAGGGGAGGGGGAGAAAAGAGGGGGGAAGAGGGGTGGGGGAAGAGGGCGGGGGAGAGAAGAGAGGGGAGGGGGAGAGGGGGGAGAGAAGAGAGGGGGGAGAGGTGCTCTGTCACTAACTTGCTCCACTCTGTGACTGCTGCTGCATAGGACCCACTTTCTCCACTCTCACCTGCACAACAAGTCCCAGAGTGAAGCAAGATAGTGACATATAGCATCCGGTCACCTGCACAACAAGTCCCAGAGTGGAGCAAGATAGTGATATATAGCACACTATGTGTCAGAGCAGAGCATGTCAGCAACTGTCTCCACTCTGGGACTTGTGCAGGTGACCGGATGCTACATGTCACTAACTGTCTCCACTCTGGGACTTGTTGTGCAGGTGAGAGTGGAGAAAGTTGGTACTATGCAGCAGAAGTCCCAGAGTGGAGACAGTTAGTGACATGTAGCATCCGGTCACCTGCACAACAAGTCACAGAGTGGAGACATTTAGTGACATATAGCACACTATGTGTCAGAGCAGAGCATGTCACCAACTGTCTCCACTCTGGGACTTGTTGTGCAGGTGACAGAGTGGAGCAAATTGGTCCCATGTAGCGTCCAGTCACCTGTGCTGCTGGTAGGAGCACATGATCACACTGCCGACACCGCAGGCTCTCCTGACAGCTGAGCAGTGCACAGCGGACGGATAATGTGATCCCATACTTGCGTGACAGGGGGATTTCAGCTGAAGAAACCCCCATGTAATCCACACTAGCGCCCCGTGCCTCACCAATCTGCCGGACGCTCGGCACTCTTCACCGCTCCACACTGGCGTCCAGTACCATCCTCTGGATCCTCCCCTCGATGCTGGGCTGTGATGTGCGGTAGTCACCGCCCACAGCCCTGTCAATCAATGTGAGTGGCGCCAGCATCCTCTGATGTCAAGTCTGAGAGCCCGGAACTTGACGGGACGTAAGAGGATACTAGCGGCCGCAGCACCAGGGGGTCATGTGACCGGCACTGAGCGTGCAGGATAGTGCTGCTCAGTGCCAGAACTGCAAATAGAAGCCAATGCAGAAAACGCCTAAAATGGTAAGTTACACTAATAGAGAAAATAAAAAAAAAAATGGGTGAACCACCCCTTTAAAGTAGTGGCTAACCTTTTTAAATGACAGTTACTTCTTAAAGAGAATCTTTCATTAGGATGTTATAACCCCGACTAGTGGCTTGTCTGTAAAGGAACTTTAGGATTTGTGCGCACAGTGCGTTTTTTGCCGCAGTTTTTGCTGCAGAAAATGTGCATTTTTGTACATAACCTTTCAGCAGTCCTTCACCAGCAAAATCTATGGGAAATCCAAAATGCTGTGCACACTTCACTTTTTTTCCTATAGGTTTTGCTGCAGAATTTCTGCAGATTTTCTGCAGCAAAAAAGTAGCAAGTTACTTCTTTTCTGCAGGTACCTTCGTTTTTGCCATAGATAACAGTTAAAAACTGCAAAGACCAACCCGCAGAAAAAAAACGCACCAAAACCGCAACAAAACAGCTAAAACCACATGCGGATTTCGGGTGCATTTTTTGCCGCGGGTGCGGATTATTCTTAAGAAAAGCAAATTTCCCAGTGCGCACAGACCCTGAGACTAATTAATTCTGCATTCTCAAGCTCTTGGAAAAGGAGTTGTGGTCAGATTGAGCTCTTTGGCATTAACTCAACTCGTCGTGATTGGAGAAATGCTGCCTATGACCGAAAGAACACTGTCCCCACTGTCCAGCATGGAGGTGGAAACATTATGTTTTGGGGGTATTTCTCTGCTAGAGGCACAGGACTACTTCACTGTATCAATGGAACAGTGGATGGAGCCAAGTATAATTCAGTGTGATGACCTCATTCCCTCCGCCAGGACATTAAAAATGGGTTGTGGCTGGGTCTTCCAGCACAATAATGACCCAAAACATACAGCCACGGCAACAAAAGAGTGGCTTAGCCAGTCTCCAGACCTTAATCCCATAGAAAACATATTGAGGCAGCTGAAGGTCTGAGTTGCCAAGCGACAGCCTCAAAATCTTAATGTTTTAGAGATGATCTGTAGAGGAGTGGACCAAAATTCCTTCTGACACATGCACAAACCTCATGAACTACAAAAAAAAAGTGTGACTGCTGTGCTGCCAACAATGGTTTTGCCACCAAGTATTAAGTCTTGTTTGCCAGAGGGATCAAATACTTATTTCTCTCTGCAAAATGCAAATAAATGTATACAATGTGATTTTTTTGGATTTTATTTTGAATATTCTCTCACTGTTAAAATTAACACACCCTTATAATGATTGACTATTCATGTCTGTCAGTGGGCAAACTTACAAAATCAGAAAGGGATCAAATAAATATTTCCCTCACTGTAGGTTCATCTGTAATGCTGAATCCCTACACTCCTTGTTCTTCTGCAGGTACATGCTCTTACTCACCGCCGCGGTCGGGTGCTTCCGTACTGCCCAGCATCCCTGCCGCCTCTTCCCGTAGTCTGTGCGTACGTCACAGGACCTCCAGGAGTGCTCCTAAGGAGTGCGTGCGTGCGCCGCTGCCCCTCTTTTAAAGGACCAGCGTGCCACTCCTAGGAAGTGAGAGGCACTGGGTATTTAGGAAAAGCTCCCACTAGGGGAGTTGCCTGATCAAGGCCTTAGCTTAGCTAGTTATTGTCCAGTAATCCAGCTACCTAGTTGTCAGGTCCCCTTGTCTGTTCCATCCGTTCAGTCCTGTTGGTTCAGTGCTTGTCGGTACTAGTGTCTCTGCTTGTCCGCCCTGGCCAAACCTACAGCCTCAGCTACCCCGGTGGCACTCGCAACACTTGAGACTGCGACTGTCCGCGCCAGCTGTGCCTCCAGCCTCAGCTACCTCAGTGGCCCTTCTCTACACTTATCATAGTATCATAGTTTTTAGGGTTGAAGGGAGACTCTAAGTCCATCTAGTTCAACCCGTAGCCTAACATGTTGATCCAGAGGAAGGCAAAAAAAAAAAAATAGTGGCAAACAAGCTCCAATGGGGAAAAAAAAATTCCTTCCTGACTCCACATACGGCAGACTAGTTCCCTGGATCAACACCCTGTCATAAATCTAATATACATAACTGGTAATATTAAATTTTTCAAGAAAGGCGTCCAGGCTCTGCTTAAATGCTAATAGTGAATCACTCATTACAACATCATGCGGCAGAGAGTTCCATAGTCTTACTGCTCGTACAGTAAAGAATCCTCGTCTGTGATAATGATTAAACCTTCTTTCCTCAAGACGTAGCGGATGCCCCCGTGTTCCTGTCGCAGGCCTAGGTGTAAAAAGATCATTGGAAAGGTCTCTGTACTGTCCCCTCATATATTTATACATTGTGATTAAATCCCCCCTAAGCCTTCGTTTTTCCAAACTAAATAACCCCAAGTTTAATAACCTGTCTTGGTATTGCAGCCCACCCATTCCTCTAATAATCTTGGTCGCTCTTCTCTGCACCCTCTCCAGTTCAGCTATGTCCTTCTTATATATCGGTGACCAGAATTGTACACAGTATTCTAAGTGCGGTCGCACTAGTGACTTGTACAGAGGTAGAACTATATTTTTTTCATGAACACATACCTCTCTTAATACATCCCATTATTGTATTAGCCCTGGCAGCAGTTGCCTGACACTGTCCACTAAAGTGAAGTTTACCATCCACCCATACACCCAAGTCTTTTTCTGTGTCTGTTTTACCCAGTGTTCTACAATTAAGTACATAATTATAAATTTTATTTCCTCTACCCAAGTGCATGACCTTACATTTATCTACATTAAACTTCAATTGACACTTCTCAGCCCAATCCTCTAATTTACATAAATCTCCCTGTAATATAAAATTATCCTCCTCTGTATTGATTACCCTGCAGAGTTTAGTATCATCTGCAAATATTGAAATTCTACTCCGCATGCCCTTAACAAGGTCATTAATAAATATGTTGAAAAGAAGCGGGCCCAATACTGACTCCTGTGATACCCCATTATGAACTGAGACCCAGTCCGAGTATGTACCATTAATAACCACCCTTTGTTTCCTATCACTGAGCCAGTTTTTAACCCAGTTACACATATTTTCCCCTATCCCCATTATTCTCATTTTATGTACCAACCTTTTGTGTGGCACTGTATCAAAAGCTTTGGAAAAGTCCATATACACAACGTCCACTGCATTTCCCTAGTCCAGGCTTGAACTTGCCTCTTCATAGAAGCTGATCAAATTAGTTTGACAAGATCGATCCCTCATAAACCCATGTTGATACTCTGTCATAAGGTTATTTTTCTTGAGATACTCCAGTATAGCATCTCTCAAGAAACCCTCAAGGATTTTACCAACCGTAGAGGTTAAACTTACTGGCCTATAATTTCCAGGCTCAGTTGTCCCCTTTTTGAATATTGGCACCACATTTGCTATGCGCCAGTCCTGCGGTACCGACCCTGTTATTAAGGAATCTGTGAAGATTAAAAATAATGGTCTATCTATCACAGAACTTAATTCCTGTAGTACTCTGGGGTGTATGCCATCGGGGCCCGGAGATTTGTCAACCTTCGTGATTTCGAGGCGGTGGCGTACTTCCTGCTGGGTTAAGCAGGTAATATTCCAGGGTGAATTTATGGTAACACTGGTCATGTCATCTGCCATGGCATTTTCTTGTATAAAAACCGTAGAAAAAAAGTCATTCAGCAGGTTGGCTTTACCCTCATCCCCCTCCACCATTTCACCAAGACTATTTTTAAGGGGGCCAACACTATCGCTTTTCAGTTTTTTACTGTTTATGTAGTTAAAGAATATTTTAGGATTATTTTTACTTTCTCTCGCAATGAGTCTCTCCGTCTCAAATTTAGCTAACTTCATTTGCTTTTTACATATTTTATTTAATTTCCTATAATTATATAATGCCTCATCACTACCTACCCTCTTTAATTCTTTTAAGGCTTCCTGTTTTTCTTTTATTGCTTCCCTTACAGCTCTATTTAGCCATAGGGGTTTCCTCCTATTTCTAGCATGTTTGTTCCCATAGGGTATATTTTCTGCACAAGCCCTATTCAGGATGCTCATAAATGTCTCCCATTTGCTTTGTGTACTTTTATTACTTAGTACATCATCCCAGTTTATTGCACTATGATCATCTCTCAACCGTTTAAAATTTGCTTTCCTGAAAATTAGTGTCCTTGTAGCCCCTCTACTATACATCTTACTAAAGAATACATGAAAACTTATTATTTTATGATCACTATTCCCCAAGTAACCCCCAACTTGTATATTTGATATGCTGTCTGGCCTATTGGTTAGTACAAGGTCTAGTAATGCTCCCCCTCTTGTGGGGTCCTGTACCAGTTGTGAAAGGTAATTATCTTTCATTGTTATAAAAAATCTATTTCCTTTGCTGCAACTGCAAGTTGAGACTCAGTACTGTCTACTCGTGTATCTGCCCCTACCATGGTCCCGGTCGCTGCCTTTGGAGTAGCAACTGGCATCTGCCTTGCAGTTGGTGCTTTGTCAAATATTGCCATGTAGTGGTCAGAAAGTAGTTTTGCCACATCACAGATATAATGAATGAATACAGAAGGAAAAGAATCCACATAGAAAATAATTGAGAACAGATATAATGAACTTCTTACAGGGTGTGTTTTGTATCTGGCGGTGGCTGGGTCCTGGCAGATACCAAACACGACCTGTTAGTTCATTATATCTGTTGATTTATTTTCCATGTGGATTGGTTTCCTACTGTTTTCATTCATTATATCTCTGTAATATGGCAATCCTACTTTCTGACCACTAGATGGCAATATTTCGCTATATGGTTTAATTAGGAAGGTAATACTCTGTTGAATGCCACTTTACTGGCTGTGTTCTGTTTATGAATAGCTATTGCAGTATATTCATGTTTAAAGGGGTTATCCGGCTTATTTTGACTTTTTTTTTTTGTTATTACACTTTTGGGCTACATTGTGGCAGGTAAGTAGATAGTGACTACTTCCTGCTGTCAGCCCATCTCCTCCGGATCAAAGCGGTCATGTGACCGCTCCTGCCCTGATTTTGCAGTTTCCCGTGATGTCATGACGACTGGGCATGCGCTTATGCGGCCTTGTTGATGGGCATCCCAGCTGACATCATGTAGCCGCCCTGCTGGTCAGGTACATGGCGTCGGAGGCACCACCCCCTCCCTACATTGCATAGTGCAGGGGTCTTACTGCCTGTACGCTGCATGCAGCCCCGATGCTGCTGGCGGCGTGCAGGCCAGGCAGTGTCCCCTTGCTGAACGCTGCCTGTGCAGGTGCCCGTGCAGTCAGCGCTGTATAGCAGATGACTGATTCATTAACAGGCGCTCTGCAGATGGGAGCACTGTATACAGCGATGATCAGCTGCCGGCCAATCAGAGGCCAGCAGTGGATCATAGCACAAGCTGTATACAGAGTTTGGCTCTGCAAAGCGCCCGGGAATCTGCATCTGATATAAAGCGCTGTCAGCGGCCTCTGCAGGGGGCTGTGCAGTCAGCGCTTTATAACAGATGACAGATTCCCGGGCGCACTGCAGAGCCGAGTTCTGTATACCGCTATGATCAGCCGCCGGCCAATCAGAGGCCAGCAGCTGATCAATGGTGAAGCTGCACAGAGAGCGCGTCCTGTATAGTGCCCGGGAATCTGTCCTCTGATATAAACCAATGACCCTGCAGAGGCCCCTGCACCAGCAGCAATCAGCAAGGAGGGAGCGCGACCGCAAGAGGCAGAACACAGGGCACCGAGGGAACGAAGAGAGGTGAGGAAGATTTGTGTTTGTTTTTTGTGTGTGTGAAGACTGGCAGACTAGGGGGCAATTCTACAGGACAGAGCACTGTTACAAGAAGAGGAGCCCAAAGGGACATTACTACAGGATGGGTACAAGAAAAAGGGACATTACTATAACATGGGGACAAGGATGGGCACATTACTACATAATATGTGTGCAGTGGATGTGAGGATCACTGCTCTGTACTACCAATGATTGGATATACAGAGCAGTGATATCTCATCTGTGACAGAACAATCACCGCACATATAATGTAGTAATGGTCAGTGCTGGGGCAGAATTCTGACAGGGAATGTGTGTGCAGGGGGCGGGGCTGGACAGTGAGGCCGGGCGGTGCCAGCTCTGACTGTCAGGTTCAGCAGTCAAACATGTCATGTTAGGTTGAGCTGCAGGTAAACTAAGAGCTTCAGAGAATAAAGGGATAATTTAAAAGGAACAAAAACTAGAAAACCAAAAAAACAAAATGTAGGGGTGTTTTATATAAAAATACAGCACAGGTCCCGGATCCGGTCCTGACTGAGATGGAAGCATAAAGAGGAAGCGCCCGCCATCCCCCTGAGACACTGACAATAAAATCATACCCGGGCAAGTGAATGAGCCGAGAACAGCGCGTCTGGGAGTCGGAAGCAAGAAGCTATGGAGCGGTACCTGCTGAGGAGTGCTGTCGGTGGAGAGGGGTCCTGGAGTGGTGATCCTGACGGGCAGCGTGGGGGACAGGAATCTCACATGGCGCCAGCGAGCCTGCTGGAGGAGGAGCCAGAGTCCCCAGTGCAAGACATGGTAATGAGGAGCAAGAGGGAGAGAAACGAAGAAGATGTCAGCGGGGGATGGAGGAGGATGGAGCGGAAGAGAGATGGAGCCAGGGGTTTGAAGAGGGAGGATCTCAGTGGGAAGATGAAGGCGACATGGAGGAAGAAGAGAGAGAGGAGGAGGAGAGCGGCAAGGAAGGGGTACACAGAGGCGCAGGAGGCAGGGCTGAAAAAGAAGACAAGTAGTATAAGGGGTCTAACCATGATCATGGACATATCCACCAGAAGCTACATATTAGAAATAACAATACCCCTCATAAAGAAAACAAGAAACAGCCGGGCACACCATTATCTCAATCCTGCAAATTACTGGGAGAGGGAGGCAAAGGCTCAGCACAAAATAAGAAATCTAAGAAAACAGCACCACCTGCAGGTCAAGACAAATGCACGCAGGAGCTCAATGTGGATTATAAAAAGCTGGCTGCAGAAGTGGCGTCACATGTGTCAAAAGAGATTAAAGTGGCCATTGAGACAGCCATACACTCATTAGCTGCTATGCAAAAGCCGATAAACGTCCACGCATCTAGACTGGCAGAAACAGAACAAAGAATATCTGACTCTGAGGAGACAATACTTGCTATGCAAGAGCAAATAGCAAGTCTAGTGAAATCTAATGTCTATTTGAGAGATAAAGTGGAAGATTTGGAGAATCGGTCGAGACAAAATAATTTGCGTATTGTGGGGCTGCCAGAATCAGTATCTTTGGGACAGCTGGATAACATATGTGAGATGGAGTTACCTCAGGCCCTGGGCATTAAGGCTAAATTCAGAGTGGAAAGAGCGCACAGAGTGGGACCACTGAGACAACAAGAAGCGAATAAAGGAGAGGATCAAAATCCAAACAAGAAAGCCCCGCTGAGAGCTAGGCAGGTGATAGTCAAATATCTTGATTATAAACCTAAAGAGGAAATACTGAGGGCATTTAGAGACAGACAGCGACAATTGCATTACCAAGGCAGTAGATTGCGGATTTTTGGAGATTACTCAGCCGAAGTCTCCAGAAGGAGAAAAGAATTCAGCAAAGTATGCTCATTCCTGTATAACAAAAAAGTCAAGTGCCAACTGCTATACCCTGCCACACTGAAAGTCAGAAATCTCAATGGCTCGTTTGCATATTACAAAGACTATAAAGAAGCAGAGCGTGCTCTCATGGCAGAGCAGGATAAGAATTGGGCTTAAGGACAAGACAGAGGAAATAATGGAGAAGGGACTAGCAGAGGAGGATCCACCAGGGGCCCAGGGACAGATCCGAGAAGCTTTGAGGAGCAACCGCAGGCGGAGAGCAGAAAGGTCAGAAGACTGAGCCCAGGACAACAAAACAATCCTCGCTCGGAACACAGAGAATAACTGTTGGGAAAGGTTCATGACACCTGAACTGAGCTAGATATTGCTGGTCATGGTATTTTTTTTTTCTGTCTCCTCGCCTTTGTCTAGGAACGGCATCCAGGTGCAAATGAAGTGGATCTGCTCTGAGTGTTGGGATGGCCACCAGAAATCAGAGCTAAGTTGGACTTGAAATTCTTAGAGGTTCTATCGTACTGTACTATTTTTGGCATATTATTTAAGGCTCGTTCATGTGACTCATGTGAATCCGGGGCTAGAACGTATACTCTAAGGGGGGTGACTAGGGAGCTCAACAGTTTGGCTAGGAAGAGGGGAAGTCATCAGCATGGCGAAAAGAGCCGTAAATTTCCCAGAGGGGAAAACTTGTTTTACAGTTATTTGTTTATGGTTATATTTGTTATACCTACAAGGTAGGGAAAGGCTGTGTCAAGCCTGGGGGGCAAACTCCTTACCTGGCGATAAATGTCTCGTCTCTTGTGAGTTCAGGGCCCACAGGGGAGGGAGTAGTAAGAGCAAAATACAAAGGCAAACATGATACAAATAACTACATGGAATGTTAAAGGCTTGAGGTCACCTAACAAACGAGCAATGATATTAAGACATCTGAAAAGCCTAAAAACAGATATTGCATTATTACAGGAAACGCATTTAGGGAAGGAGGACTTTTTTCGCAAGAAGAAATACTGGGTTGGTACCGTATATGGGGCAGAGGCACAAGGTAGGAAAGCAGGTACTATGATTCTAATACATAAACAGCTCAGCCATGAAGTAGTGACACACGAGGCAGACGATCAGGGACGGTGGCAACATTTAACAATCATTAGTCCAGCGGGTAAATTAAGTATCTATAATGTCTACAGTCCAAACTCCCAACAGAGCATATTTCATGATGGCATAAAGGCCAACATACTAGCAGATGGGGAGACCAACATCATAGTGGGAGGTGATTTTAACACAGTCCCAGACTCAGCTGAAGACAGGAGGAGAGGGAAGGAGGGGACAGGGGACATGGACAGAAGGACAGACCATAGGGATGTAACATTAGAAGACGTGGAACTGAGGGACATCTGGAGACTAACTCACCCGCATGATAGAGAATATACTGTACACACTTCTCGCATCCTCATGATAGTTGGTCGCGAATTGATCAGTTTTGGATTTCTCAAGGCCTAGTTTATGGGGTACAAGAATGTGTGATAGAGAACATGGTGATATCTGACCATAGTCCGGTGAGAATGGGTATCAGAGAAATTCAAGAGCGGTACAGATATCATATGGAGATTTCCATTGTTTCTTCTCAGACAAGATAATTTCCACAGGGTATTACAAGAGTGGTGGGGAGAATTCACAGAAGACAACAAAGAATACAAAGGGAATCCAGTGCTATACTGGTAAACGGCAAAAGCGGTCTTGAGGGGTCGCCTGATTGGTTTTCCGTTTGATCATGGCCGCATACCCAATGAGAGTTATAACGCCCAGAGTGAAGCAGTGCGGGTAGCATACACAAAGTATTTGGCAAATAGATCTCCCACGGCAAAAGACAGATGGTTGGAGGCAAAAAGGGGGGTTCGATGAACAGCGAATTTTATAAGGCTATGAGAGATCTGATCTCGCCGGATTTAACTGCTGTATTTAATGCCTTTTTGGAAGGAGGGGAAATACCTAAAAATTCAAACGTAGCATATATCAAACTACTCCCTAAGGGAACTAAAGACCTGGATGATCCCACTAGTTATAAACCCATATCACTTATAAACCAGGATTTAAAAATAATGTCTAAGATTATGACTAATAGATTGGCCATGATTCTTCCAAGGATCATTACAGATCACCAGGTAAAGTGTATTAAAGGGAGAAATGCTGTCACTAATATCCGGAAGACAATACTAGTGGTGGATGCGGTGAGATTGGAACAGATAGAGAGGGGGTCAAGACCACAGAAAAAGCATTTGATAATGTCAATTGGAGCTGGTTGGACAAAGTACTAGAGGCCACAGGGATTGTAGGCAAAATGAGGCTTTACATTAGGAATCTTTATGCTAACTCGGGAGCTAGGATACACACTCCAGGTTTTCTATCAGACATGTTCCCTTTGAAGAAGGGAACAAGACAAGGCTGCCTGTTATCTCCCCTTCTATTCAACTTGGCCATTGAACCATTGTCAAGAATTCTGCAGGGCCAAATAGTTTTAAAGGGATTAAGAAAAGGGGAACGGAAATAAAGACAGCGCTTTTTGCCGAGGAATGTGATACTATATATGGGGGACTCTAACGCGGATTTACCACAGACTCTAGCCCTAATTGAAAATTTTGGATTAGTCTCAGGATTCAAACTGACTAAAAAGAAGTGTGAGATCCTGTTCCTAAAAGGGGATAATGTAAAGGATGGTTGTCTGTGTGGCATTCCTATAGCACAGACATCACTTAAATATCTTGGAATACATATAGGAAGAACGGTGGAATCAATCTACGAGATGAATTATGGCCCGCTAATTAGGAAAATTACAGCACAACTAAAGGGATGGCGGGTTCTGCCTTTACCATTACTGGCAAGGTGTCACCTGATAAAAATGATGAGCTTTCCCCATTCCAGACGATCCCGATATTGCTAAAACTGAGGGACGTAAATAGGCTCAACTCAGCGTATGCGGATTTTATATGGAGGGAAAGGAAATCTAGAATAAAGTTACGAACACTGATAAAGTCAACGGAGGAAGGAGGTCTTAGTTTCCCAGATGTTCGGGGTTACAACCTGGTGTGTATAAATGAGACGTGTTTGATTGGATGAGAGGAACGAGCAGACACTCAAACTATGGCATGGAAGCCAAGTATGCATCACCGTGGGATTTGGCGTCCATTTTACACTCCCCATTGTCCAAGGCGGAGGGGCACATAAGGAACTCAAACTTATTCCGAGATACTATGCTAACATGGAAACTGGTAAGAAAGAAATTGGGGCTGTCATGGAAAGTATCTAAGTACTTAAACCCCTGGGCATCTCCGAACTTTCCCCTGGGACGGGAAAATAAGCTATTTACTAGATGGAAAGAGAAGGGCGTCGAGAGAATGAAGGATGTGGAGGAGAGCAGGTGGCTGACAGGGCGGGAAGTGCTTGACAAGTATGACCTTAATAGCTCACGAATCATCCAATATGAACAATTGAAGCATGGAGTATTTGTAGATCTGGGCGAGCTTGGAAAGGAATTGAACAGGAGTTTGATTGATGAGCTTATGGAATGTGATGCAGTAAGTGTAAATGTTTCCCAAATTTACCGAACATTTCGGGGAGTACTTATATCCGGGGAGGATAGCCGTAATCTAACAGCATGGGGGAAACAATTGAAAGGGCAGGAAGTGGTAGGGGATATATTGAAGGGCTGGGTACAAATGCGGAAACATGTTACCAATGAGAGATGGAGAGACACCCAATTTAGAATCTTACATAGGGCTATTATGGGCTTCAACATTCCGGGAAGAGATATGCTGTGTCCTAAATGTCAAAGAGAAAAAACAGACATGCAACATGGACTATGAGAGTGTCAGAAAATTCACAGGTTCTGGAACAAAGTTAGAATATTTGTCCAGGCAACATGGGGAATTTCCGGAAATCTAGAGTTAATGGTGTGGATTTTTCATTGCTTTGAGGGAGGAGTAAGAGGGGGATCGGACATGCCGGGAAAGAAGAAATATACAATAATACATGACGTAGCCATGATAGCCAAACGGTCCATCTTAAAGCATTGGATACAAAGGGAGGGCCCATCCATAAAAGAGGTCATCGGTGAACTACATAATCTACTGAGGCTGGAGAAACTGGAAGCGGAAAGGGACAAAGACAGGTTGACACCCAAGTTCTTTGGGAAATGGAGAAACTTCATTGAAAGTCAATTTACTCAGGTTGAAATAAATAATCTGATGATACCTTTTGTACATTTGGAATGGTACCTTCTGAATGATATCCATGTTCGTTTAACATTAAATTAATTCCGGTTCAGATCTTCCATGAATTGGTCCCGCAGAGGACGGGCACCTTGCCAGAAGAGCAGCACGTCATCAATGTATCGGTACCAACAGACTATGTTCTGGGCAAGCGGCAGCTCATGTAACACAGTCTGCTCCCACCAATCCTCCAGGGTGCCCTATCGTCTCGGGGATTGGCGGCCTTTGTGAACCAATCTGCACCTTTGTAGATTTCTACTTGAAACCATTGGTGCAGAATTTGCCTTTGTATCTACGTAATACGAAGGACTTACTTAAGAAATTGGATGGGATCCATGTAGAGGCAGATATGTGGTTGGTTACAGCGGACGTCGAGTCCCTGTATACCTGTATCTTGCATGAACAGGTGTTGGAGGCTTTGAGGCACTTCCTACTTGGTAGTGCTTGGGATAAATCTCTATGTGAATTTATTTTGGATCTCCTGGACTTCATCCTCCACCACAACGTGTTTACATTTAAGGACCGGTTCTTCCTGCAGAGGCGTGGCACCGCCATGGGAGCAGCATGTGCACCATCGTATGCAGGACTGTTTCTGGGAAGGTGGGAGCAGACTATGTTACACAAGCTGCCGCTTGCCCAGAACATAGCCTGATTTGAAGATCAGGACGAAGACCTCCGCATGCAGTTCAGGAACAAAGAAAATGGTATCCGCGGAATCAAACACGGGTATAAAAGAGCTAAACAAATATCTAGAGAACAGCTGCTACATGGTCCCAATCCGGCGACAGCAACAAATGGTGGAAATCAGACGAGATTCATCTACACTTTCAATGGACAGTGGAGACGTATCAGGGAGGCACTTTCTAGACACTGGCCTGTGTTGCAGACAGATGTGGTACTGGCCAGCGACCTGCCGTGAGCCACTCTGTTAACCTCTAGGAGAGGCAGGAGCCTACTTGACCTTCTGGTAGACAGCCACTATGTGGCAAGGACACCCAGAGGTCTCTTTGGACTTGGTACTCCTAGGGTGGGATGTTTCATCTGTGGAGAATGCGTGACTTGTAGGTCCGGTAATATCATCAGGGGAAAGAATTCCTGTCGGCAGATAAAAAACGATGCTTCTGCATTAAGAAGTATATCTCGTGCAGTAGCACGTATGTAATCTATTATGCCAAATGTCCCTGTGACATGATTTACATGGGCCTTACATTGAGACAGCTGCGTACTCTTATACGCGAACATGTTCTCGACATCCTTAAGGCACCATCTGTGACGGACCTGACATTGTTGAGGACTCTCCCCAGGCACTTTAAAATTCACCATAATTGTGATCCAACTGGATTAAAGGTGATGGGGATTGACCTTATCAATGGCGGGATCCGGGAGGAGGGGGGGGGGACCTGAAAGCGGCTCTGTCTAGGCTAGAGTGTAGATGGATTTTTTTCTCTGGGGACCCTGTCTCCAGCGGGCCTGAATGAGCAGTTGAGCTTTGCTCCTTTTCTTAACACATAACATCAGAATATACCTGAATTCAATATTGTGTAGTAAAGTTTTCCTGGTATTGTGCTATGTACGAATTTGTTTTTAATGCCGTCTGTCCTTATGCTGCTTTTTAATTGCATGTTTATATTCCAGTAACTGTATTCCACCTGAGGATTAATCGGATTCCCTGATCCTCCCTCCTTTTGACATGATGATTTCTGTTAAAATCACGCACGAGGATGTTATCACATATTATTGTGACAAAGCATGAAAATTGATAAAGAAAATACTGCTTATATTTATATTTGCATCATAATATGAAATTGATGTATTTTTTATGATATTACTGTTTTTATTTTCTATTTTTGATACAGTTTATATGCATTATATAATGTAGTCATGATATATGTTGAATTGTATATATTTATTATTGGTATCATATGTGCAACTGATATTTTTCGTATGGCTAAAACCAGCAAATTAGATTTAATATATTGAATATATCCCTCGTACAGTGGTTCCCGTATCACCGGCTTGTCTTTGACTAGCCATGCGCACTGTGCAGGCGTGACTTACAGGTGCATACAACCGGCGGCATCATAAGTGATACCACGTATGCGAGAATGACGTCACGGAGAATTTCTCTCCGGCGCAAGTGTGGAGGGTCACTACCAGCCGCCGGTCTGTGTGCCGTTCATTTCCGGATCGCGGTTCACGTGTGCGCAAGAAGGGCGGTCCGATAGCAGGTGATTGGGACTCGTCGGGTATTTAAGGGTGGGAGCGACAGGATGTGTACAACCTGCGGAGGCCCTTGAAAAAGGTATCCGAAACGTTCGTTGGGCGTGGACCGTGGATTATTCCTCCAACAGTCAGAGTCCTTGGGTATGTATAATTTACACTATTGTCTCTCTGCAGTAGATATGTTGCTAGCGCTAGTATGCAGCGGGGAGAGTTCATTTTACCATCTTTGATTCCTTTGACTTAGACTATTGGGGATTTGATTTGAATGTCTTGAGGGAAGATTCATTGGGTAATTGGACCTGATATTGTTATTTTTGTACTATTCTTCCATACATTATGGCATTTCTGTAACCCCTTTAATCCCGGTCCCCACGTAGTGAGGTTTTTTATTATGTTCTCTACTATTGTTACAAGGATTGGAAGTAGACCTTGATCTACTCCTTTTAATGTGTTTTGTCTAAATAAAATGTTTGGATTAATCATACTCCACTGTGTTATTGTACACATTCTTTGAATGCTATAGCAGGAGTTGATCCCGTAACTGGGAATCTAATACAAAGGGGTTATTTTTTGCTTGGACAATAATTTTATGCAAGATTAGATATATTGTGCTCCCCAATTTTCCATAAAAACTGTGTCAAAGTTTCCCATACTTACCTGCCTTGATAGACACCGGAGTCACTTCCTCCAGTGCAGAGGAGCGCGGTGGAGTCAGGAGCAGGAGGTGGGCGGGGCCTGCACAAGCTACGGTCATGTGACAGCCGGAGCTAGTTCAGGCCCGCCCACCTTCTCCTGCCCAGTGCAGACACACACATGGCCGGAAAGTAAAGTGCTGCGTGATGGAGGTAAGTATGAACTCCATGATCACTGCAGTACTTGTTCTGCATTGAGGATGCAGTGCCCAAGCCATGGTACTGTATCCTCAATGCAGAATGACTGCAGCATATCCGCAGGACATTCCGCAATAAAACCGCAGCATGGAAACAGACAAAGTTGTGCTGCGGTTTTCTGGGAGCTCCTGCGGATATATCCGCAGGACACTTTCCCCGTGGGCACATAGCCTTAGGGTGTGTGCACATGACATCTTTTTCAGGAACCCAACTAAAAAAGTGCTGCAAAAGCACCCCATAAAATGAACATAGAGCATAGCAATGTCAAAACGACATTGCTGCGCACATGTTTCGTCCTATGTCACCCTATAGCGGCTAAGAGAAGACGTTAGTTTTTCAAACCATCTCTGTTTGGAAGCCACTCGTGCTCCATATTGAGAGTATGAAGTAAAAGGTGCTAGTGCAGAGCTATTGCAACAAATGCAGTGAAGCAGTGTCCTGAAGTGGCTTCGCCTGCGAAAACTCAGCAGCTGTGCCGGTGTCTAAAAGACATTGTGTGCCCATACGTGTTTATAGCATTGAATTGACTTAACCATTTAGTGATGGAGACAGTTTTGACCTTTTTAAAAACGGACATGTCACTTTCTGTGGCAACAACTGTGGAATGCTTCAAGATACGCCAGTGATTGAGCATTTTCTAGTGACTCATTTTATGATAGTGGTAAATTTATGTTGATTTTGTTGGCATGTTTTAAAAAAATATCTGAAATTAGATACAAAAAAATATTAAAAATGAGCAATGAGCTTGACTCAGATAGTCAGACCACACAAACTGGAAATAATAACCATTTTAAATATGTCTACTTTACACCAATAATTTTCAAAATATCCTTGATTTTTATCTAGCTGTTCGATTGCTTTCACACGTGTGAGTGTATATTCTCTGATGCTAGAGAATCAAATGGATTATGCAAATGAATTGGAGCACAGGTGAGGATTAGATGCAGAATCTGATTTCTCCATTGCCTGTGTTGGTGCACATACAGTAGTACTGCACTCTGACAGCATCCAAGTGCGGTTTGATGTTCTGCACGCACCCATTGACTTGAATGGGGGCGTGCAGTCACATATAACATTGGACCAAGTAATATACAGACAAACAAGACAAAACAATCACTGATCTCGGGGAGACCAGCCAGAGAAAACACTGCCGGAAGCCAACGAGGGTGCTCAACACAGTAAAATCCTAGGTGCATTGCCCCCTGGCCTTGGTATTTCCCTTTTCGTGTCTTTAAACTTGTCAAAGAGTTGGATATTGACTAAAAGGGCCACTTAATATGGTGGTTATGGTGGTTTCCTAAAAAAAGAGCCCCTCCTTGGCTAGGTCCTTCCCGGAGGGATATCTGGCTAGTTTCTGTGTCGAGACTCCCAACAGAGGCTCCACTGACTTTTTTGATTTGCATATTTCCCAGGGGGCAATGCACCTAGGATTTCACTGTGTTGAGCGCCCTCGTTGGCTGCCGGCAGTGTTGTCTCTGGCTGGTCTCCCCGAGATCAGTGATTGTTTTGTTTTGCAGAGGGATGCAGCAGTCTTGAAATTGCCAAACTTTAGAAGCGTGATGACCGAACAATCAAGCGTTTCATGGCAAATAGCCAACAGGGTCGCAAGAAGAGTGTTGAGCAAAAAAGGCGCAAAATAATTGCCCATGAATTGGAGGAAAATCAAGCCTGAAGCTGCCAAGATGCCATTTGCCACCAGTTTGGCCATATTTCAGAGCTGAAACATTACTGGAATATCAAAAAGCACAAGGTGTGCCATACTCAGGGACATGGACAAGGTAAGGAAGGAAAGGTAAGGAAAAACTACCACCTTTGAACAAGAAACATAAGATAACACGTTAAGACTGGGCCAAAAAATATCTTAACACTGGTTTCTCAAAGGTTTTATGGACTGATGAAATGAGAGAGACTCTTGATGAACCAGATGGATGGGCCACAGGCTGGATCATTAAAGGGGAGAGAGATCCACTTTGACTCAGACGCCAGCAAGGTGGAGGTGGGGTACTGGTATGGGCTGGTATCATCAAAGATGAACTTGTGGAACCTTTTTGGGTTTTGGATGGAGTGAAGCTCAACTCCCAGACCTACTGCCAGTTTATGGAAGACAACTTCTTCAAGCAGTGGTACAGGAAGAAGTTGGTATCGTTCAAGAAATACATGCTTTTCATGCAGGACAATGCTCCATCACATGCATCCAACTACTCCACACCATGGCTGGCCAGTAAAGGTTTAAAAGATGATAATACAATGACATGGCCCCCTTGTTCACCTGATCTGATATAGAGATATCCCATAGAGAACCTGTGGTCCCTCATAAAATGTAAGATCTACAGGGAGGGAAAACAGTACACCTCTCGAAACAGTGTCTAAGAAGCTGTGGTGGATGCTGCATGCAATGTTGTTCGTAAACAGATCAAGCAACTAACAGAATCTATGGATGATAGACTGTCGAGTGTCATCATAAAGAAAGGTGGCTATATTGGTCACTAATTTTTTTGGGTTTTGTTTTTGCATGTCAAATGTTTATTTCTAAATTGTGTGCAGTTATATTGGTTTACCTGGTGAAAATAAACAAGTGAGATGGGAATATATTTGGTTTTTTATTAAGTTGATAATAATTTTGCACAGTAATAGTTACCTGCACAAACAGATATCCTCCTAAGACAGCCAAAGCTAAACAAAAACCTCCACTCCAACTTCCAAAAATATTAAGCTTTGATATTTATGAGTCTTTTGGGTTGATTGAGATCATAGTTGTTGATTAATAATAAAAAAAATCCTCTAAAATACAACTTGCCTAATAATTCTGCACACAGTGTAGATACAGAGACTGGTGAGCTGGATACATTGAATTTTCGTTATTTTTACTACTTTTTTTTGCCTATTGCACAAAATAAGAAGAGTTATATCAAGCTTTTTGGGTTTTGTTTATTAATTTTTTATGATGGCCAACCTCTCCATAAATATGCTCTTAGAAAGTGAAAACCGCATGAAAAAAGGTGGCTAGTATCTTTAGTAAGAATACTTTGAATAAAATTTTGATTAATTAATTTTTTATACCTTGGACAAGTTCAGCAATAAAAAACTGTGGATTTGGTGGGACGTAAACTCCCTACAGAAATATATACTGTATACTGCTCAATGATCCCCAGAGGACTCACCTATAAATGTATATAACGAAGGTTTTTTTGACAGACTGGAATGCTGCATTGACTGAATGTTTATTTAAATTAATGCAGCTGATCATCTGGGAAGAGAATGGGATCATTAAGGACTTGGATGAGAAAATTTGCAGCAATCAGCAGTTGTTGAAAAATACAATCCCTGGCGCGAATATATCAAATTAAACCAGCGCATCCAGTCTAATTTGGATAAATTGGAGGAGTCCATTATTGAATTAAAAAAATCTAAATTCGATAGGGATTGTATAGATTACAACACAGACACTGTTTATAAGTGGAGACTGAATCCTAAACCTAGATCCATCCTTAAAAAGAACAGAATGGAACAGGAGGATTCAAATAGGAGGGTCAATTATTCCTCGTCTGAAGGTGAATCACAATTCAGTGTGACTCCCTCTTCATCTCCTGAATTTAATACAACTACTAACACCCCGGTCTCTATTTCTAAGTCCTTAAAAAACGGAGGCTGCGCAGGGCAGGGAGGAAACACCACAAATCCACACCGTTATCCAACTCGACATGGCAAATGGAGGAAGGAAAGGAGATACAAAAATTAAAACATATTCCTGACTCGTTGGTTAATCTCTCCCCTTTTGTGCTCACTGAAGCACAATGGTCTCTCCTCAACAGAGGATTGAAGTTTGTTCCTACCTCTAGAGGGGAATTATTTCAGACTATTAAGGACATTAATAGATTCATTCGACTACTGACAGTCAAAATACATTTCATTAGCGAAGAAAAGGATTTGGAATTATCACCCATTGAAGTGGATAACTATGCTAGGGGTCATGTGCCATTGGATTTAAAACTGAATGACCAGATTGTTTTGAGATCACTTTTGCATTTACGATTAGAAGAGGATATATTGACTTAAAAATCAATGTACCGACTAGTAATCCGAATTTTTATCCTGTGAATTCTCGCAGCCCAGTGATGGATGACTTTCAGCAAGTATTAGACCGAAAAATCACTCAGATTTTTGAGGAGGATTTTGGTTTTCAAAATAATTTAACTACAAACGAGAGCCATGCCTTGTCTGAATTGCGATCCAGTGCTGGGATAACCATCAGGCCTTCTGATAAGGGGGGCCTGATGGTTGTCATAGATATTGAATTGCATATTGGAGAGATTAATAGGATGTTATGGGATACTCATACTTACAGAAAGTTACATGCTGATCCCACTTTGATAATAAAGAAAATTGATGATATGGTGATCCAGGGATTTGAAAATGACATTTTTGATGCCAAAATGAGAGATTTTTATTTTGGTTGAGGATCGATCTGTCCAATATTACATGCTCTACCCAAAACTCATAAAGGGATTTTTTTCCCCTACCAATGCGCCCCATAGTAACAGGAATTGGGTCTTTGGGGGAAAAATTGTCGGATTGGTTGGATTATCATCTCAAACCTATTGTGACCAAAATAGTGGGTTTGATCAAGGATAATAATAATAATAATAATAATAAGTTTTATTTCTATAGCGCCAACATATTCCGCAGCGCTTTACAATTAAGAGGGGACATGTACAGACAATATGAGACAATACAAAATAACAAAATTAAGATACCAGGAGGAGTGAGGGCCCTGCTCGTAAGCTTACAGTCTATGAGGAAATAGGGGAGACACAAAAGGTGAATGGGGGGGGAGAAAAGCTTGTCATATATGGTCCAGCCATCGATTTAATAGGGTATTCAAAAGCAGCTGCATGAACCCGTCGGTGAGAATTTATACAGGTACAGGGGACGAGAACTGGAAGTAAAACATTTTTGAATGGCAGAAAGGGACTAGATTAGATCATGGCAGTGAGGTGATAGGCTAGTCTAAAGAAATGCGTTTTTAGGGCCCGCTTAAAGGTGTGGATGTTGGGAATTAATCGGATTTCTCTTGATAGTGTGTTCCAGAGCATAGGCGCAGCTCGTGAGAAATCTTGAAGACGGGACGCTCTTGGCAAATCTGAAACAAGTCCGTTGAAATAATGGATCTAAGTGGCTAACGTGATGATTCATCACTTTAGCCATTGATACCCCAGGATCTTTCACTCGTAGCACTGTCCTTTTTTCTTAACAAATACAAATTGTATCGGCCTGAAATTAATCAATTTATTTTACAGGCTACAGAATTTTTATTGAAAAACATTTTTTCAAATTTGAACACTCATAATACATAATATATTTTTGAGATGAATATTAGATATCCTAAATAAAAAATCGGATATCTCTCATTTGTATTAATATACCGTATTTTTCGGACTATAAGACGCACCGGACTATAAGACGCACCCTGGTTTTAGAGGAGGAAAATGGGAAAATAAAACTTTAAGCAAAAAATGTGGTCATGACACACTGTTATGGGGCGAGGATCTGCTGCTGACACTGTTATGGGGGTAATGTCCCCAAATTCTCTACTAAGGTACCCCATCCTGGTAATGATCCTCCTGCCTTGTATATGATCCTGCTATAAACCCCCATCCAGCCTGTTCACATACCCCCCCCCCATCCAGCCTGTTCACATACCCCCCCATCCAGCCTGTTCACATACCCCCCCATCCAGCCTGTTCACATACCCCCCCCATCCAGCCTGTTCACATACCCCCCCATCCAGCCTGTTCACATACCCCCCCATCCAGCCTGTTCACATACCCCCCCATCCAGCCTGTTCACATACCCCCCCATCCAGCCTGTTCACATACCCCCCCATCCAGCCTGTTCAGATACCCCCCCATCCAGCCTGTTCAGATACCCCCCCATCCAGCCTGTTCACATACCCCCCCATCCAGCCTGTTCACATACCCCCCCATCCAGCCAGTTCAGATACCCCCCATCCAGCCTGTTCACATACCCCCCCCATCCAGCCTGATCACATACCCCCCCCATCCAGCCTGTTCACATACCCCCCCCATCCAGCCTGTTCACATACCCCCCCATCCAGCCTGTTCACATACCCCCCCATCCAGCCTGTTCACATACCCCCCCCATCCAGCCTGTTCACATACCCCCCCATCCAGCCTGTTCACATACCCCCCCATCCAGCCTGTTCACATACCCCCCCCAATCCAGCCTGTTCACATACCCCCCCAATCCAGCCTGTTCACATACCCCCCCAATCCAGCCTGTTCACATACCCCCCCCAATCCAGCCTGTGCACATACCCCCCCATCCAGCCTGTTCACATACCCCCCCAATCCAGCCTGTTCACATACCCCCCCAATCCAGCCTGTGCACATACCCCCCCCATCCAGCCTGTTCACATACCCCCCATCCTGCCTGCTCATATACTCCCATCCTGCTATATGCCCCCATCGTGCTCATATACCATCCTGGTATATGGCCTGTATCCTATAGCACAGAGAAAAAAATAAACGTTTATACTCACCTTTTCCTCACTCCCTCCAGCACCGATCACATCTTCCTCTCTGGCACGCTGATCTGTGTGTGTGGAACCGTTCCCCTGCTGCATCGCGATGTCTTCCTGTCTGTGCCGATCAGCTGACCGGCACAGATCAGCTGACCGGCACAGACAGGAAGACATTGCGTGCAGCAGGGGGGCGGCTCCACACACGGGGACGGGTGAGTGTACTGATTCACTGCACCCCGCGCTGGTAATGACGCGCGGGGGGCAGTGAATACAGCCGCACATGATCACTCCAGGCTGTAATTGCCAGGGGTGATCATGCGGCCGGCTCTTTACTATGTGCGCGTCCCCGCTCGTCCTCCCGCCCACCTGTCAGTGCCGGCTTCAGCGCTGAGAGATGGGCGGGAGGATGGGCGTGCATATGTAATGAGCGGGCCCACGTGGTCACGGCAGGCGCTGCTGCTGCCTGCTCGTGCCCCCGATGACCCGCAGCACCCTCATTCCCAGCCGCAGCCCTATAGTCAGACCATAAGACGCACCCCCAACTTTCCCCCAACATTTGGGGGAAAAAAAGTGCGTCTTATGGTCCGAAAAATACGGTAAGTGAATTTTACCTTTATAATCATATATATTTTTTGTGGCTCTTTCCTTTGTCAGTGGGAACATTACCTGATATTTCTTCCAGTGCATATTGGGTTAATTGCATTCTTGTGGTTTCTAATCACACTTGTTCTGGTTTAGTCAATTATTTCCTATTTTCTTTTTCATTTATACCTCTTCTGTTGCAGTGTTTGTTATGGTTATGATTAAGGAAGTCTAACTTCTGAAACGCGTCAACCGCATGTTTATAATTTGCTGCACTATGATTTTTAATTAGTTTTCAATAAAATGGAATTTTAAGAAAAATATTTTCCCTATGAAGATGTTGATGCTAGATATTTTTTTCTTTTTGCTGAAAGTGTATTCAGTCTTCTATCATCCACTTTATCTGGGCTCATAGGAGGCACAGGATCAAAAAAACAGATTGTGCTAGCTAGTAAAGAGAGGCGGATTGGGTGTCCTTAATATCAATAAATATTATTGGGCAATTCATTTAAAATGCATCCTGGCCTAGTCTGCACCTAGAGCATACTCTAGGTGGATGGAGATAGAAAAGTTGTAGGTTACACCGGTCCATCCAAACTCTAACTTATGGGCAACTACCTCAAATAAACCCTGCTCTCATACATTGGGACCAATAGCTTTCACAAAAAAAATTGACATACATGTGTGGAAAAATTCCCATTGAAGTGAAAACAATTCCCTCTAACTTCTTTCTTATTTAAACCTATACTACTAGTTAGCTTAAGAGGGAGTCTAACTAAACTATGGTTCAATAAACGACTTTTCTATTTTGCTGATATAGTTGATTGGCACTCTAGGTCCTTGTTACCTTTTGATATAATACAATCAAGCTGCTACAACCTGTCTTCAAACGCTTTCTTCTAATATTTACAAATGCAGCATTATATGCAGTCTCTGTGCTCCTCCTTGGTTGTCTCTATACCAACTCGCTTTGAGGAGCTTTGTAGGGCAGGAGTATCAACCAAGGGTCTTATCTTATTATTTATTGCATAAACTTAATCCTAATAAACCTAACCAATGTTGGAGGTACGGATCCAATGGTGGAGACTTAAACCATATTTTTTCGGAGTGTTCCGCCATACAAAGGTTTTGGTATAAGGTCAAAACTGTAATCTTTGAGGTTGCAGGCCTCCACATTCCATTAGACCCTAAATTCTACTTGCTTAATATCCCCCCATTTCTGATTGGAAATAGGACCCAACAGATTCTTCTACATTTGATTACGTCCACAAGACGTTTAAATAGCAAGGAACTGGAAGTTGGCTCCTTCTCCTTCACTCAGTGAGTCACATTCTTGGGTGCAGGACAATCAAGGTATGGAGCATCTCATAGCTTTAATAAATAACAAGTCTGAACGTTTTGAAGCAACATGGAATCTGTGGGATGTATACTGGGCTCATAATATTTAATAAAGATAATAACTTAGCAAAAAATATCATCAACCCCCTGGGCTCTTTCCTCCCTTTCCCTTCCTCATGTTTCTTTGTCTTGTCAATTCCATTTGTCTACACTATATTTGTTACATGGTTTGCATTGAATTTCTGTATGCACTCTTTTTATTACAGTGATCTATCCTTGTAATGTTCTGTTAAAAAATCAATAAATACTCAGTTATAAAAATAAAAAAAAGTTTATCTACAACAGAGAGCAATGTATCAACTTTGCATCTTGAATTCTTTGATTGGGGGCAGTGGTGTATTTACTTTGTATATTAGTAAGAGATTTGAATGGATTCACATTATAAAGGGCATACAGCAGGGTGTATATAGCAGTATGTAAGGTGCTTCTCAGTAAATTAGAATATCATCAAAAAGTTAATTTATTTCAGTAACTCAATTCAAAAAGTGAAACGCAGATATTATATTGTTACATAGTTCGTTACACAGCTACATACAGTACAGACCAAAAGTTTGGACACACCTTTTCATCTCTAGAACAACTGTTAAGAGGAGACTCTGTGCAGCAGGCCTTCTTGGTAAAATAGCTGCTAGGAAACCACTGCTAAGAACAGGCAACAAGCAGAAGAGACTTGCTTGGGCTAAAGAACACAAGATATGGACATAAGACCAGTAGAAATCTGTGCTTTGGTCTGATGAGTCCAAATTTGAGATTCAATTTTGGATCCAACCACCGTGTCTTTGTAGAAAAGGTGAACGGATGGACTCTACATGGCTGGTTCCCACCGTGAAGCATGGAGGAGGAGGTGTAATGGTGTGGGGGTGCTTTGCTGGTGACACTGTTGGGGATTTATTCAAAATTGACAGAAACAGAATGCCTACCACAGCATCTTGCAGCGGAGTGCTATTCCATCCGGTTTGCGTTTAGTTGGACCATCATTTATTTTTAAACAGGACACCTCCAGGCTGTGTAAGGGCTATTTGACTAAGAAGGAGAGTGATGGGGTACTACGCCAGCTGACCTGGCCTCCACAGTCACCAGACCTGAACCCAATCGAGATGGTTTGGGGTGAGCTGGACTGCAGAGTGAAGGCAAAAGGGACAACAAGTGCTAAGCATCTCTGGAAACTCCTTCAAGACTGTTGGAAAACCATTTTCGGTGACTACCTTTTGAAGCTCATCAAGAAAATGCCAGGAGTGTGCAAAGTAGTAATCAAAGCAAAAGGTGGCTACGTTGAAGAACCTAGAATATAAGACATTTTCAGTTGTTGCACACTTTAAGTATTTCATTCCACATGTTTTAATTCATAGTTTTGATGCCTTCAATGTGAATCTACAATTTTCAGAGTCCTGAAAATAAAGAAAACTCTTTGAATGAGGTGTGTCCAAACTTTTGGTCTGTACTGAAGGTTGGAAAAAAAAAAAAAGTCTTAAGTCCATCTAGTTCAACCTTTTTCCACCAATTATACATTTGGTCATTAAGCCATTTATAAACGACAAGTTGTTACTACTGAGGAAATCATCCAGCCCTTTTTTAAAAGCTGTTATAGTATCTGCCATTAGTACCTCTTTTGGTAGGGCATTCCACAGTCTGACTGCTCTTACTGTAAAAACCCTTTTTTAGTTAGCTGCCAGAATCGCTTTTCACTCACAGTGAATGCCCCCTGGGTCCTTAGTACTGTCTTTGGAAGGAATAAGTCATGACCCCGTCCTTTGTATTGACCACACATGTATTTATACATATAAATGAGATCTCCTCTCTAGATGTTTTTTTTCTAAGCTAAACAAATCCAACTTTTTCAACCTCTCATCATATGAGAGGCCTTCCATTCCTTGCAATAATCTAGTTGCCCGCCTTTGAACTGACTCTAACTTCTGAATGTCCTTTTTAAAATGTGGAGCCCAAAAGTGGATCCCATACTCTAGATGTGGCCTTACAAGTGAATTATAGAGGGGTAACAATATGTTGGGATCACATCTCTCTTTTTCTACACCCTAAAATCTTGTTTGCCTTTGCAGCTGCTGCAAGATATTGAGTGCTGCTGCTCAGCTTAGTGGAAACCAGAATACCCAAGTCCTTTTCCTGTTTTGTAGTTCAGGGTTTCCTTTCATTTAATATATATGCAGCTATAGGATTACGCAGTCCTAGGTGCATTACTTTATATTTATCAACATTAAATCTATTTGCCAAGTGTCTGCCCATTCCGACATCTTATCCAGATCGATTTGTACTATCAAGGTCCGTTTTTAATATCCTACATAGTTTGGTGTCATCAGCAAACACTGACAATTTACGATCAATCCCATCCACAAGGTCATTAATAAAAGAGATTAAAAAGAATCTGTCCTAGCACAGATCATTGTGTGAGGTCATACCCATGTGACCTGGTATCCAGCTTTATTGGCTGAGGCCCTGCCCCTTCTGGTCACATGGGTATGACCTCACAGAGGTCCTTCAACAAAGTGAATTGTTTGTATAATACTTACCATAGAGAACAGAGAGAGGGAGGAACAACAGGCAGGGGGCAGGAATCCATATGAATACCCACCCAGAGATTATCTGTTCCGTTGCAAATGCCAATCAAGTAGCTGATAATTTTTTAAAAGTAAACTTTTTTGAATGTGAAAGCCTAAACTTCCGAGCTGACACCTAAAGGTATGTAGATAATCTGCCTGATAGTGCCAGTATAGCACTGGCTTTAGGTTATATACAAAAATCCTGGTGATGGACAAGTGTGGACAAGTGCTAAGTCCTGTTGGAAAATTAAATTTCCATCTCCAAAAAGCTTGTAGGCAGAGAGAAGCATGAAGTGCTGTAAAAATTCCTGGTATACGGCTGTGCTGACTTTGGTCTTGATAAAACACAATGGACTTACACCAGCAGATGACATGGTTCCCAAACCATCACTGATTGTGGAAACTTCACACTAGACCTCAAGCAGATTGGATTGTGGCCTCTCCACTCTTCCTCCAAACTCTGACCTTGATTTCCAAATGAAATGCAAAATGTACCTTTATCTGAAAGCAACGCCTTGGACCATTGAGCAACAGTCCAGTTATTTTTCTCCTTGGCCCAGGTAAAACGCTTTTGGCATTGTCTATTGGTCATGTGTGGCTTGACAAAGAAATGTGACAGTTGTAGCCCATGTCCTGGATATGTATGTGTATGGTGGCTCTTGAAGCACTGACTCCAGAAGCAGTCCACTCCTTGTGAATCTCCCCCAAATTTTTTAATGGCCTTTTTTTTTTTTAACAATCCTATCAAGGCTGTGGTTATCCCGGTTGCTTATGCACCTTTTTCTGCCACACTTTCTCCTTCAACCCAACTTTCCATTAATATGCTTGGATACAGCACTCTGTGGCCAGCATTTTTAGCAATGACATTTTGTGGCTTACGCTCCTTGTCAATGACTGCTTTCTAGACATCTGTTAAGTCAACAGTCTTCCCAATGATTGTGTAGCCTACTGAACCAGTCTAAGGGACCATTTTGAACTCTTAGGAAGCCTTTGCTGGTGTTTTGTGTTTATTATTCTAATTTTCTGATATAATGACTTTTGGGTTTTCATTGGTTGTAAGCCATACTCATCAACATTAATAGAAATATACACTTGAAATAATCTATCACTCTGTTTGTAATGGCAATTTAATATATGCGTTTCACATTTTGTATTGAATTACTGAAATAAATTAACTTTTTGATGATGTTCTAATTTATTGAGATGTACCTGTACTTTCTGCTGAATACATACAGATAAAAGCGAGAACTAGGTCTGGCAGCATTCACAGAAACAGAGTGAGCTCTGAAGAACGTTATTATAATTGACAAGACAGGTCCTGATGACACAGGATTATGTGCTGCTGAGATCAATGTTTTAACCAAGCTAAAAGATCATTTTGACATTTTGAAAAAGTTTGTTCCTAAGATAATGAGCAGCCTATCACACTGCACGATTAATTGGGATACGAGCGTTCCCAAGAGTGCTTGCTCTCAATAATCATAAAATGTAACTGAACATTAAAAGGGAATTAGTCAGCAGGTTTTTGCTACCTCATCTGAAAGCAGCATAATGTAGGCAGAGACCCTGAATCCAACGATGTGTCCCTTAGATTACTGTATGCAGCCATTTTGACACAATCATAATTTTTAATTTTAGCCATCTAGCAGAGCTGAAAGAGCTGCCCCTGCCCACACCAGGCTCTCTATAGACACTGACTGTAAAGGGGGACGTGTGCGCGTGACAATGTAGTCAGAGCAATGATAAGTCCTGCTGTTTAACCCATTTATGACCTAGGACGTACCTATAAATCCTAGGTCGTATCGGTCACTTTAATCCAGTCTCGGCGAGCCCACATTATTCCAAGCACATGTCTGCTGATCTCATCTGTAGATGTACAGCTATCAGGCGAGGGTGGACTGGAGATAAAAAAAAATGTAAAAAAAAAAAAACCTAAAAAGTTAACCCCTTCACCCCCGGTCGATTTTCTGTGTTTTGTTGTGGTTTGGTTTTTTTTGCTCCCCTTCTTTCGAGAGCCGTAACTTTTTTTATTTTTCTTTCAATCTTGCCATATGAGGGCTTGTTTTTTTGTGGGACGAGTTATACTTTTAAATTAAACCATCATTTTTACCATATAATTTACTGTACAACAGGAAAAAAATTCGAAGTGCAGTGAAATTGCAAAAAAACTCCAACAGCATGATTGTTTTTCGGGTCTTCTATTTAAAACATTCACTATATGGTAAAACTCATTAGATGCCTCAGGTCGGTACGAGTTCGTAGATATCAAACATCTATAAGTTTACTTTTAGTAAGTAAAAAAAAAAAATTCTGAAATTTGTCCAAAAAAAGTGGAGCTCTTTTTGCACCATTTTTCGCAACCCGTAGCGATCTCACTTTTCAGGATCTATGGCTCAGTGATTGATTATTTTTTGCGTCTCGAGCTGATGTTTTTAATGGTACCATTTTTGCGCAGATACTACATTTTGATCGCCTGTCATTGCATTTTGCGCAAAATTTGCAGCAACCAAAAAACGTAATTTTGACGTTTAGCAAACTGTGTAGCGGCAATAAATTACAATCAGATTAATTGATTTTATATTTTGATAGATCAGGCATTTCTGAACGTGGCAATACCACATGTGTGTATATTTTTTTAACCCTTTCATTTTCAATGGGGCGAAGGGGGGTGATTTGAACTTCTAGGTTCTTTTTATTTGCATGCTGCACAGCTCAGAACAGAAATGCTCATCTCTTGTAACAGAGGTTGGTCTGAAACAGGAAGTGAGTCATGTGAGCTACAGGAGTCATCACATGACCCTGTGCTACCATGGGAACCATGAACGTTTACTGCTGCCGACATTTAAATCGCACTGTCACAGTTTAATAGCGCAATCTAAAGGGTTAACAGGCACTTGTGGATCACAGACCCACTAGTGCCTGCGAGGCACACGTCAGCTGTTCAAATGAGCTGACATGTGCAGGAGTCAGCAACGGCTGCCTGCAGCAGCCGCAGGGGAATACCCTTGATGATTTAGGACATACCAGTATGTACTCGGTCGTTAAGGGGTTAAATTCACCCTCCCTTTTGCCTCATTGAAAATAAAAATTAAAAAAAAACCCACAACAACACACATTTGGTATTGCCACGTTTAGTAATGCCCGATCTATTCAATTAATCCGACTGGTAAAGGGTGCAGCGAGAAAACAAATCAAAGAGTCAGAATTAGATTTCTTTGGTCCCCACAACATGGCACTAAAATGCAATAACAGGCGATCAGAACATTATATTTAAGCAAAGATGGTATAATTAAAAACGACAACTGAAGACGCAAAAAATAAGCCATCACTGAGCCCCAGATCCCGAAAAAGTAGAACATTATGGGTCTCGGAAAATGGCCATACATTTTTTTTATTTTTTTTTACAAAACTTCAGAATTGTTTTTTACTATTTAGAAAAAGTAAAACTACATGTTTGGTATCTACGAACATACAGTTAGGTCCAGAAATATTTGGACAGTGACACAATTTTCGCGAGTTGGGCTCTGCATGCCACCACATTGGATTTGAAATGAAACATCTACAACAGAATTCAAGTGCAGATTGTAACGTTTTATTTGAAGGTTTGAACAAAAATATCTGATAGAAATTGTAGGAATTGTACACATTTCTTTACAAACACTCCACATTTTAGGAGGTCAAAAGTAATTGGACAAATAAACCAAACCCAAACAAAATATTTTTATTTTCAATATTTTGCTGCGAATCCTTTGGAGGCAATCACTGCCTTAAGTCTGGAACCCATGGACATCACCAAACGCTGGGTTTCCTCCTTCTTAATGCTTTGCCAGGCCTTTACAGCCGCAGCCTTCAGGTCTTGCTTGTTTGTGGGTCTTTCCGTCTTAAGTCTGGATTTGAGCAAGTGAAATGCATGCTCAATTGGGTTAAGATCTGGTGATTGACTTGGCCATTGCAGACTGTTCCACTTTTTTGCACTCATGAACTCCTGGGTAGCTTTGGCTGTATGCTTGGGGTCATTGTCCATCTGTACTATGAAGCGCCGTCCGATCAACTTTGCGGCATTTGGCTGAATCTGGGCTGAAAGTATATCCCGGTACACTTCAGAATTCATCCGGCTACTCTTGTCTGCTGTTATGTCATCAATAAACACAAGTGACCCAATGCCATTGAAAGCCATGCATGCCCATGCCATCACGTTGCCTCCACTATGTTTTACAGAGGATGTGGTGTGCCTTGGATCATGTGCCGTTCCCTTTCTTCGCCAAACCTTTTTCTTCCCATCATTCTGGTACAGGTTGATCTTTGTCTCATCTGTCCACAGAATACTTTTCCAGAACTGAGCTGGCTTCATGAGGTGTTTTTCAGCAAATTTAACTCTGGCCTGTCTATTTTTGGAATTGATGAATGGTTTGCATCTAGATGTGAACCCTTTGTATTTACTTTCATGGAGTCTTCTCTTTACTGTTGACTTAGAGACAGATACACCTACTTCACTGAGAGTGTTCTGGACTTCAGTTGATGTTGTGAACGGGTTCTTCTTCACCAAAGAAAGTATGCGGCGATCATCCACCACTGTTGTCATCCGTGGACGCCCAGGCCTTTTTGAGTTCCCAAGCTCACCAGTCAATTCCTTTTTCCTCAGAATGTACCCGACTGTTGATTTTGCTACTCCAAGCATGTCTGCTATCTCTCTGATGGATTTTTTCTTTTTTTTCAGCCTCAGGATGTTCTGCTTCACCTCAATTGAGAGTTCCTTAGACCGCATGTTGTCTGGTCACAGCAACAGCTTCCAAATGCAAAACCACACACCTGTAATCAACCCCAGACCTTTTAACTACTTCATTGATTACAGGTTAACGAGGGAGACGCCTTCAGAGTTAATTGCAGCCCTTAGAGTCCCTTGTCCAATTACTTTTGGTCCCTTGAAAAAGAGGAGGCTATGCATTACAGAGCTATGATTCCTAAACCCTTTCTCCGATTTGGATGTGAAAACTCTCATATTGCAGCTGGGAGTGTGCACTTTCAGCACATATTATATATATAATTGTATTTCTGAACATGTTTTTGTAAACAGCTAAAATAACAAAACTTGTGTCACTGTCCAAATATTTCTGGCCCTGACTGTATGCTGCAGAATCATATTGCCAGGTCAGTTTTACCATATAGTGAACATGGTAAATAACCTCCCTAAAAAACAATTGTGCAATTGCATTTTTTTTTTTTTTCAATTTCACCCAACTTGGAATTTTTTCCCCAGTTTCCAGTACGATATGTGGCAGAATGAATTGTGACATTTAAAAGTACAACTCGCCTGCAAAAACAAGCCCTCATATAACTATATTGACGGAAAAATAAAAGTTAAGACTCTTGGAAGAAAAAACAAAAAGGAAAATTGCCGTGTGGTAAAGTAGTTAAACATTCCAGGAAAACAATACTTCTACATTTTAACTCTTGCAGCATGCTGACGTCTGATTACATAGCAAAAACCTTCTGACAGATTTCCTTTAGGACACTACCTACAATTATAATGGGACTATCATCTCTTTGAAGTAGTAAAGAAACAAATAGATTACTCAGTTCTACCATGATGGAATTTATATAATTTTTGTTGACTTGCAGAAAAATCAAAATATTTTGTTAATTGTAAAATGCAGACTAATGCAATAATAAAAATTCTAAAGTTTACATTAAGAAATGTTTGTCTTAAATTACAGGATTAAAAAAAAAATCCCTTTCTTACATACCCCTTTAAAGTTCTATATTTATCCAATTACTGTCATACCTCTTTGTCATCTGTAAGTTTGGAAAGTAGATACACTATTGGGTCCAGATAACGAGTATTCTTCTGTTTTAATTCTTCAAATTTCTTGAGAAAATCTTCTGGTGTTGTGGAGAACTCTGCTAGCTTCACCTGTGAAAATTTTGTATTAATTTGAAGGTAATTATATAAAGATATACATTTGTTTGAACACAATAAATAACAAGTGTATTTAAAGCACGACTCTCATCACATTTTCCCCTACGTTCAGTGGCTCAATATGGGATTATGTGTAAACCTTTGCAAAATGGGATTTGGGCTCATGCGCTGAAAGGGCCATTCACTATAATGAAGCAGAAAAAGTCAGCGTGCTGTGTCGTGCATAATTTTCACTCACAAAATAATCTAATTACAGCTCGTATTAAAACACGACTCCAGCAAGTTTTTTTTTTTTTTATTTATTTCAATGCTGGAGTGGTGATTCAAATCTAAGTCCCCTGTAATATACTCCCCTACCGGTGGCTTCCCCTTCTATCACTGCCACTCCGATCAGTCTCAGGTAATTTGTGACCTGCCGGATGCTCCATGAGAGCCTAGTTCAGAGCTTATGACGCAAGTTTTGACTTCCGGCCAGTCAGCAGTTCCAGTCACAAGATGGTACACCGGGACTGGAGTGGCTTTGGTAAAATATGAAGCAGCCGGAAAGTGTGTTTATGACAGGTCAGGGAACTTAGATTTAATTCACCACTACAGTGCTGAAGAAAAAAAAAAAAAAAAAAAAAAAAGAAAGAAAAAAACAACAAAAAGCTGAAATGTTTTAAGTCTATGGAGAGGTCAACAAGTAGAAGTAACATTTAGCACAGCAAAATAGTAAGAAGATTGTGCTGCAGTACCTACAATAGTATAGAATTTTCCTCACTTAAAGGGAAGGTGTGATGCCCCAAAAAAAATTTCAATAACTGAAAAAATGTATAGTATTAATGTTTTAATGTTGTGTTTAAATATTATTATTTGTTTTTAATTGAGCAAAATATAAAAACAAAATAAAAAGTTTGATATTTTCCACTCTTAAACACTAGGGGGAGCAGCTGCTGAAATCCTACAGAAATCCCACTGTACAAAAAGCCTGGATTCCAACTGCAGTAAAGTGGGCAGAATCTGCTCTCCTGTGTGTGTGTGATATCACAGCGCCCGCTCCTAATCTGGGTGTTTCCAACAGATAAGAGAGAATGAAGTGTAGGGACATAGTGCAGAGCCATTTTGTTGGTGACCACAAATGTCTAAAAGTGTCACCAAGGACAGCTGCATAGTGCTCCCCACATAGCGCTCTGCACACCCCAGTCCAGCAATGTTCTGCCGCATGCACACACACCTGCAAGGTTCTGCCACATGCACGCCTACCCGCAATGCTCTGCCACACGGACACACGCAGTGTGTGTACACTGTGTATATACTGTGTGTGTGACAGCACCCAGCATAAGGGCAGCGGAGCCAGCATGTGTATATACTATATGCCATGTACTGTGTGTATATACTTTATACCGTATGAACACTGTGTATATTCTGTGTGTGTGACCAAGCAGCATGAGGGGACGTAGAGCCAGCGTGTGTATATACTATATACCATGTACTGTGTGCATATACTATACACTGTTTGTATATACTATATACCGTGTGTACACTGTGTATATATTGTGTGTGTGGCCAAGCAGCATGAAGGAGGCGGAGCCAGTGTGTGTATATACCATGTACTGTGTGTATATACTACATACCGTGTGCACACTGTGTATATATTGTGTGTGTAACCGAGCAGCATGAAGGAGGCGGAGCCAGCGTGTGTGTATATATTATATACCATATATGGTGTATATACTACATACCGTGTTTACAGTGTTTATATACTGTGTGTGTGACCGAGCAGCATGAGGGAGGCGGAGCCAGCGTGTGTATATACTATATAACGTGTATTGTGTGTATATACTATATACTGTGTGTATATACTATATACCTTGTGAACACTGTGTACCCTCACCCACAATGCTCTGCCACGCACGCACACACAATGCTCTGCCACACGCTCACCCACAATGCTCTGCCACGCACGCACACACAATGCTCTGCCACGCATGCATAATGCAATGCCACACGCATGCATACACAATGCTCTGCCACACGCATGCATAATGCTCTGCCATGCACACTGACACAATGCTCTTCCACGTACGCACACACAATGCTCTGCCACACACGCACACACAATGCACTGCCACGCACGCACACACAATGCACTGCCACGCACGCACACACAATGCTCTACCACGCACGCACAATGCTCTGCCACATGCACGCACACAATGCTCTGCCAGGCACGCACAAAATACTCTGCCACATGCACGCACACACAATGCTCTGCCAGGCACGCACACACAATGGTCTGCCACACACGCACACACAATGCTCTGCCACGCACGCACACACAATGGACTGCAACACGCACGCACAAAATGCTCTGCCACATGCACGCACACACAATGCTCTGCCAGGCACGTACACACAATGCTCTGCCATGCACGCTGACACAATGCTCTGCCACGCATGCACACACAAAATGCTCTGCCACACGCGCGCACAAAATGCTCTGCCCCATGCACGCACAAAATGCTCTGCCCCATGCACGCACACACAATGCTCTGCCACACGCACGCACGAAATGCTCTGACCCATGCACGCACGCACAATGCTCTGCCAGCACACACAAAATGCTCTGCCACACGCACGCACACACACACATGCGCTGCGGCCGGGGAGGGGGGCCGTACACTACTCACGCAGGCCGACAGGTGACAGACCATGGTGGGAGAGCATGGGGGTGTTACTGGAGATTGTAGCATCAGCGGCAGGGGAAAGGGGCGCCGGTACACTACTCCTACGGGCCGAACGGGTGACAGGGGGAAAGTTCAGCACACAGCATGACTGCTGTGAGCTGAAGAGAGATGGCGCTGATCTCCTCCCTCTGCTGTGATCTGGACAGCCCAGGGGGCACGTCCATTTCACAGCAAGGAACTCTCCTGTAATAAGCCTAGGGTCGGATTCCGACTATCAGAGTCTATGCACAGGGGCTACCATAAAGGAGTGAGTAACTGTCGTTACACACGCAGCAAATCCAGCATGGCAGCCCCCAGTGCCTCCAGTAAAATTAGAATTAATTATTTGAGGTCAGCAAGCAATGCATTTTTGTGTTATTTGACCATTTCACATTTTCAGAAAATAAATACAAAATGTATTGCTTGGAAATTCTGAGACATCTTGCCAGTAGGGCTGAGTGGATCTGGATTGTAAAAGTCCGGATCTGCGCGGCTGCAGGCTGAGAATACAAGCCCCCACCCGGCTTTATCTTGGCTCAGGATAAAAATTAGGGGGAACCGCACGTCAATTTTTTTTTTTTTTAATTACTTATTTAAATTAAAAAAAAAGCCGCATGCGGTTTCTCTTAGGCCGCAGTCACACTTGCGAGGGACTCTTCTGACGAGTCTGACATCGCATCACAGGCACAGCCGCACACACTTCTGACATAAGCGTGCATGTGTTTCTAGGTACATGCACGCTCATGTTCAGAGCAAGGCAGGCTGTGCCAGGTAATGTCATGCCAGACTTGTAGGAGCCTGACATCGCATCACCGGCACAGCCGCACACACCGACAGGAGTGTGCATGTGTTTGTCTACATGCACGCTCACCATACTGACCCACAGACACTTGCTCTGCTTTCCCCACCCACCGGCCGTCTTGGCACCTGTGATTGATTGCAGTCAGCTGACACGCTGACACTCATGGTGGGGGCGCGTCTAGCTGCAACCAATTACACGCGCCGGTGGGCGGGCAAAACAGCGAATATTGAATTGTCGACTCCGGAAGGGAAAAGTGTGACCATATTACATATATTTATATTGCATTACTCACATTGGTGGATTTACATGTTAATTATGCTACAATTAGCATTATGGCAGCGCCAGTTGAACATTTTATTAAACCAAAACAAGTGCTCACATGGGCAATGGAGAAACTTAAGGCTCTTGGAACAGATATGGAAAGAAATTAAAAAGTCTGTCACAAATGGGATAAACACAAAGTTAAAACTCCACACAGCTAGTAAACAGTAGAAAGAGAAGGGGATAAACTGGTGCGCTTATGATCCAAGGAAACAAAATTGCCAGTAATTACCACTTTTCCATTCAGAATGACAGCATCAAAAGAAAATAATTTGTTTCCAGGACTACTGATTGAAGAACTTTGCAGGGATTCCAAGATGTCCGCCGGTGCTGGAAGACATACTAGTGAGAGCTCTCACCTCAGCAGAGCAAACCTGCCCTAATTACTGCAATCTCCAGCGCCAGCAAACCCTGCTGAAACGGCACGCATTAGAGGCACTTAGCCGGTAAAGCCAGGGACCATATTTTGGATGGGAACCGAAGATCCAGTATTAGTTCTCCCCTCGGTCCGACCATGACGGCCTGAAGCAGCGGACACCCATCTGGACTCCCCTTCCCTCCCCGAGAAAAATCACCACTTCCCCGAGAGTGAGAACAGTGGTCTTACCAGTTGGTGACTGTAGACGTCGAAGGGTGCCAAGAAGCAGCGATCCAGAGGAGGTCCTGGATAGCTGGAGGCGGAGCGCGGCAGTGAGTAGGGGAAGAAAGCCCTTTGCAAGACGCCAGAGATCCAGGGAGGCCGGGTGACGGGGCCGAAGTTGTGGGAGCTGGTGGAAGTGATTAGGAGGCGCGTCTTCACGGCAGGAGCTGCAGGCCCGGAGATCAGCGGCGGCAGTCACAGGTGCCAAAACTACCGGGGCTTTCTGGGGGAGACACGTACAGCATGTGCACCGTGGCCTTTTTTGTAATGCGGCATGAGTGAAACGATCAGAGCGGCAAGGGATGGCGGTAACAAGTGGAGGAGCTGCGGATGTGCGGTTTTCCTAAATCAGTGCAGAGGACCCTCTTCAGAAGTGGCAGAAACTTCTAAAGCCACTGAGTGCATCAGTATGGCCTGCCTGACACCAGTTCACCCTCCCCCCCCATCACCAGATGATACCAACCAAAGTAGCAAGGGAACAAAATGAATACATGATCTGCTGTGTAATTTGGGCCCCCGATTCCGGCACTGACTATGATGTTCTAAAAGCTACCATGACCTTTGAACTCCACATGCCAACCGACAATACCATATCTCTCTTAATAAGTAACTGTGCCGTAGCAACAATCTCCACAGCATAGATCACATTACTTATATATTGAACGCTACCTACTACCAGAACAGAAAAGTTCATCTGCAGCTTTGGCTCTGGCAAACCTGCTGGTATCTCAAGATGAAGAGTCCCTAAACTTAACATCACGTACAGACAAACGAGAAATATGGAACCAAAGACAAAGAACATAGATTAAGCCAGGTTAGCCGCAGAAGTTGCCGTAAAATTATTACCAGACGAAAGGAACACTCTCAAGGAATCCATAACAACCGCCTTTCACGCAAATGCAACGTAAGGAAACAGCGGAACAGGTGGAAGCCATTGAAATGAGAGCGTCAACTCTGGAGCATGATGTTAACACAGACCTTAAACACAATAAGCCATCTTTCCAGGTAAAACGTAATCCTGTGAGACAGAATAGATAACCTGGAAAACAGGTCCATTAGAAGTAACCTGCGCATAGTGGGACTACTAGAACTTATTCCATATGGAGACCTGCGGCAGCAGTGTGATAACATACTCCCCAAGGCCCTGGGCACCTCTGGCAGCAGGAAAATCGAAAGAGTCCATTTAGTTGGACAAAGTAACCAAGACAGAATGGTTAAAAAAAGACCAAGGCAAGTTATGAAATATTTGGACTTTACAGATAAAAATGCCATTATCCAAGCTTACTAAAGACTGAAATAACCTCTGATGGTACGAGGCTCCAAGCTGTTATTGTTTGAGGACTTTTTGGCGGAAGCGATGAGACAGAGGAGGTCCTTTGCTTCGGTTTGCATGGCCCTTTACTAGCATAATGTCCACTTTCAACTAAGATGCCCGGCAACATTTCATATACGACAACAGGACGGTTCCTCACGTGTGTTCACTAACCCAGAGACACCCGGCAGTCGTGCTCTAAGGCCGCTTGCTTGGAGATATAGCAGAGCTGGAAGCGGCGTGGGACCTTGTGTGGATTACGTCGGACCTGGAGGGGTGTGTTGAGGGCTAATAAAATGATGAAAGAGGGTGTGTTTTTGAATTTTATTCCAAATAAAGGATTTTTTTTCTCTGTGTTTGTACCTATTTACTTTCATTTACAGGTTAGTGCTGCAGGTATCTCAGACGCCTGTGCCATCACAAACCCAGGGTTTAGTAGAAGCTGTGCGCTGTTATTAACCCCTGCTATTACCTTGATTGCCACCACACCAGGGCAATTTGGGAAGAGCCGGTAAAGCACCGGGATTGTCACATCTAATGGATGCGGCATTACCGGGTAACTGCGGGCTGAGAATAGAAGCCCCCAGCCGTCTTTATCTTGGCTGGGTATCAAAAGTGGGGGGGCCGCACGTAGTTTTTTGTTTTTTTAATTATTTATTAAAAAAAAAAGCAGCATGCAGTTTCTCTTCGGCCGGTATCACACTTGTGAGGGACTCATGCGAATCTCGTGTCGCATCACGTGGTACAGCCGCACACTCTGACAGGAGTGGCTTGGCAGCATGTGTTTCTATGTACCTGCACGCTCATGTCAGGAGAGTGTGCAGCTGCCGGGTGATGTGATGAGAGTCCCTCGCACATGTGACTCTGGGCTTATTTTGATACACAGCATAGAAAGCCTGACGGGGTTGCAGCCATTGGCTTTATCTGTGCTGGCATCAGAATATGGGAGACTCTGCACCAATTGTTTTAATTTATTAATTTTTATACCACCATACTGACCCGCAGAAACTTCTTTCCCAGCCCACCGGCCATCGTGGCACCTGTGATTGGTTGCAGTCAGTTGACACGCAGCCACTCAGGGTGGGGGTGCATGTAACTGCAACCAATTACACGCGCCAGTGGGCGGGGAAAGCATTGAATATTCAATTGTCATTCCGAAAGGGAAAGCGTGACCCGGAAGCAGCTTGCCGCTATAACACAGCCTCGGTGAGTACACTGCGCTTGGTCCTACCCCCATATCCTTTCCACCATTGTTTTAAATATCCGGATTCTGGTCCCTATAGCGGATCGGGGTTTTTTGGGGTTTTTTTTAAATTTAGCCGGGATCCGCCGATCCCGTTTTTTTGCGAGTTCGACCAGCTCTGATCAAGGAAAGTCCTGTCAATAGCACTCATCATTCCCTAACCTCTCCTTTCTTCCCCCCTTTCCCTCCTTGCTCCCTAATCATCTCCCCCCTTCCTTCTCCCTCCCCCCTCCTTTTTTCCTCTTCCCCCATATTAATCCCCTAATGTTTCCCTACTCATTTCCTCCAGAGTCACTTACAAAACTGATAGAGAAAAAAAGGTGGGAGTGGTTAAGTTAAATAATCGTCAGAAGAAGAGGAGCTCAAAAGTTATTCTGTGTTATGATTACACTCTGTTTACAAGGCTAGGTGGCCAGTTCTAATAGTCACCACTAGTAACCCTCAGTTCAGTTATGTGTCACAATTTCAAACCATGTTAGTTGCGTGCAGGTTATTGTATTTACTTTAATGACGCATTACTCACAGGTTCTCAACATAACGCAAAGTCTAGACACGGGAAAGTGTAAGTGTAATTGGCAAACGTGGAAAATGTGTTGAAAAGACCAGGGTCAGCATCTTATAACCCAATTAGTCTATGCATGTTATAACATGGAATGTTAAAAAGGGTTACATCCCTGTAAAAGCGCATGATGGTCCTTCGGCACTTGAAAAGGCTAAAACCAAATGTTTCCCTACTGCAGGAAACCCACCTGGGGAAGAGAACTTTCATAGAATGCAAAAATTATGGGTAGTAAAGGTATTCGGCTCGCCCTCAGTAGGGAAAAAAGCGGGAGTTCTCACACTAATCAATAAAACATTCAAAGGCGAATTTCAAGAAGTCTCCAAATGCACAGACGACAGATCACATGTACTCTCATTGACAATCTTCGGGGGGAAGGGTCTTATACATATAACATATATGCATCAAACGACAGTAATAAGAAATTCATAGACTGGAGGCACAGCTACTGGGAGATCTGTGCCCAGTAAAAATCCTGAGAGGAGAACTGAATTCAGTAATTAATGTCCATGAAAACAGCAAACATACAAAAAAGTTGCCAGGTAGTGTAATACCCATGATAAAGTTATCCTTCCTCTACTGCAAACTACGGGCTTGAGAGACGTTTGGAAACATCTAAACCCCCCAGGACCAGGACAGAGTTCACACATTACTCACATGCAAATAAGACATGGTCCAGAATTCAATATTATTGTCCCCTTTTGTCATACAATCGGTAAACATCTCAGATATGGTGATCTCTGATAATATTAGACCTGACCGATATATCCGAGATATTTTTTTATTTGGAAAATAACGAGGATTTCTTTTTCAAACTGAAAGTGGTGGTTGGAATTTCTGAGGGATAACGAGAAACATAGGGACAGGGCAAGCCTATCTGAGAAACTTCGAAAACGGTGATAAGGGGGAAGAATAATTTCATACACAGCCGCCATAAAAAAACAATTCACAAAAATTGTGAAACAACATCCAACCAGCTAAGGGGGGCATACTGGCATTTCCAGATGCCCCCCACTTTCAAACAGAGATCTCTGGTTAAAGGAACAAAGAAACTTCAATAGCTCGGCAGAAAAGATTGTATAGAATAGCCCTACAGGTAAACATACAGATTCGAGAATAAAGCGGGGAAGTTTATGGCTAACTTAGTCAGGCATAAAAATTTCAACCAAGGCCCACTGCAATTGAAAGTTGATAAAGGGACAATACACAGACCTCAACTGGGTAATAAAAATGTTATAGCTATTTTAAAAAAACCTATATTCTGAAAAAGCATAACAAAATATACCTTCAGCAACGCTGCTAGATACCCAAATATGTCCGATATTAAATGGAAGAACACAGGCAACAGCTTAACATAACATTTATGATGAGGAAATCCCAAATAAAGCAGTAGGAAAAAGAACATTATGCCTACATAGCACACTCAAAGCCTGGAAAAACAGGAGAACAAAACAAGAGTGTTGTGCAAAATATATATATTTTAATACAAAAGACTGGCACAATATAGAGTCGGCAGCACAATTCACTGGGCATGTGTATAACAACAATTGTAGATTTTATAAAGCATAAGATTAAAAATTGCGATATAAAATTGCGATATAAACTGTAATAGCTGCAGGTCACAGCACAATCCGGGCAATAAGGTACTACAAGCAAGTAAACTGTAAAAACTTAAATAAATAGTACAATATCGTAGTTTCAAGAAAGTAGTACTACAAATACCACAGTAACCAGTGTATTACATCAGAAGGTCTTGGTATTGTAAACCGTATTGTAAACCCAGAGAGCACATAATCCTAGCAGCAGGAAAATTCAAAGACTGTGGTCAGCATGATCCATGGCGTTCGAGTAAGCATACCCATAGTCAGAGCACAGACAAGTGATGAGCAGCAGAGCGGTCCCCCTGGAACGAGGACCCCGACATACGTTTCACGATCTTAAAAAATTTAGATAATTTCATCAGGAGGAAGAGAGTGGAACTCCATGTAGAAGCGTAAAGGGTGTAAAGGGTTGTTTCCCCTGCGGCCATTGTCTGGCCTGCAGCAATGTCCTTCGCACTTACTCCTTCACATCTGCTGATGGTCTGCACAGCTTTAACATCCGACATTATGTATCATGCGGGACCTGAAATGTGGCATATTATGCCACGTGCGGGTGCTGCATGATATATGTGGGTCTTACCAGCAGAGAACTGCGTAAACGTGTGAGGGAGCATGTGAGGGACAATGCAGCGGCCCGGACAGCGGTTGACATATCCACCTTAAAGACACTCCCTCGCCATTTTCATGCCTTCCATGATTGTGACCAGACATCCCTGAAAAACAGGGGTATCGATGTCATTCATGAGGGTGCGAGGGGTGCAAATGTACGCAAAATCCTCGCCCAATGTGAAACACGTTGGATTTACATGCTGGGAATATTGTCCCCTAAGGGGTTAAATGAACATCTTAGTTTTGCACCCTTTCTACGATTAACGTCTCTTTCTCCTTGTCTCCCTGGTTCTTGTGCCTGGTTTTTAATTGCACTTTTATGTCCTTTTTAAATTTTAGATAAATATATTCCTTTTGGCACTTTGGAACTCATATCTACACGGCATCATCTGATTTATGGATGTATTATTTAATCATCTTCCGTGACCCTTGTCTGGGACTTACTATGAGGCGGATTGCTGAAGATTTTGCTAATTTTACACCAAATCATGATGGTTTCTCTTCCCTCTGCTTGTGATCACTTGATTTGCACATTGCTACAGTACAGACCAAAACTTTGGACACACCTTCTCATTCAAAAAGTTTTCTTTATTTTCATGACTCTAAAAATTGTAGACTCACATTGAAGGCATCAATACTATGAATTAAAACATGTGGAATAAAATACTTAAAGTGTGATATAGGTCTTAAATTCTAGGTTCTTCAAAGTAGCCACCTTTGCTTTGATTACTGCTTTGCACACTCTTGGCATTCTCTTGATGAGCTTCAAAAGGTAGTCACCGGAAATTGTTTTCGAACAGTCTTGAAAGAGTTCCCAGAGATGCTTAGCACTTGTTGGCCCTTTTGCCTTCACTCTGCAGTCCAGCTCACCCAAACCATCTCGATTGGGTTCAGGTCTGGTGACTGTGGAGACCAGGTCAACTGGCGTAGCACCCTATCACTCTTTTTCTTAGTCAAATAGCCCTTACACAGCCTGGAGGTGTGTTTGGGGTCATTGTCCTGTTGAAAAAGAAATTATGGTCCAACTAAATGCAAACCGGATGGAATAGCACGCCGCTGCAAGATGCTGTGGTAGGCATTCTGGTTCTGTATGCCTGCAATTTTGAATAAATCCCCAACAGTGTCATCAACTAAGCACCGCAACAACATCACACCTCCTCCTCCATGCTTCACAGTGGGAACCAGGCATGTAGAGTTAACCTTTTCTACAAAGACACGGTGGTTGGATCCAAAGATCTCAAATTTGGACTCATCAGACTAAAGCACAGATTTACACTGGTCTAATGTCCATTCCTTGTGTTCTTTAAGCCCAAACAAGTCTCTTCTGCTTGTTGCCTGTCCTTAGCAGTGGTTTCCTAGCACCTATTTTACCATGAAGGCCTGCTGCACAAAGTCTCCTCTTAATAGTTGTTTTAGAGATGAGAAGGTGTGTCTAAACTTTTGGTCTGTACTGTATGTCTTACCAGATCACCCTGGCCCCTCCTATTTTACTGCGCGGCTGCATGTACCATGTACTGGTCCGGCGTCCTCAGCATCACTATCGCCGCTTGTGCATGTGCAGGCTTCGGGTGACGTGTCCCTGTTCCCGCGCATGTGCTCAATTATTTGTGGGCGTTGATTGCTGGTGACGTTTCGGAGACCTGGTCACGATTGGTGCATCCGCGCTGACGTTGGTGGGGGGAGTAGCGAGGGCGACCGACCGCCATGTTTAAAAAGCACGGCGCTTCTACATGGAGTTCCACACTCTTCCCCCTGATGAAATAATCGAAATTTTTTAGATCGTGAAACGTACGTCGGGGTCCTCGTTCCAGGGGGACCGCTCTGCTGCTCATCACTTGGCTGTGCTCTGACTATGCTCACTCTAACGCCATGGTTCATGCTGCCCATAGTCTTTGAATGTTCCTGCAGCTAGGATTATGTGCTCTCTGGGTTTACAATACCAAGACCTTCTGATGTAATACACTGGTTACTGTGGTATTTGTAGTACTACTTTCTTGAAACTACGATATTGTACTATTTATTTAAGTTTTTACAGTTTACTTGCTTGTAGTACCTTTTTGCCCGGATTGTGCTGTGACCTGCAGCTATTATAGTTTATATCGCAATTTTATATCACAATTTTTAATCTTATGCTTTATAAAATCTACAATTGTTGTTATACACATGCCCAGTGAATTGTGCTGCCGACTCTATATTGTGTCCGTCTTTTGTGTTAAAATATATATATTTTGCACTACACTCTTGTTTTATTCTCCTGTTTTTCCAAGCTTCACACAACAATCTCTCAGGAGAAGGTTCAGAACGCAAATTAAGAGACGCACAATCATAAGGATCCAGGCCCAGATGGCTACACCAGTGAATATTTTAAGTCTATGATAGAAAAAATAAATCCAACACTGACAGACCTATACAATAAAAGAGTACAGGCAAAAATCATAATTACTTACAGGTAATGTTTTTCCAGAGCCCATGATAGCACCACTAGAGAGAGAGAGAGTGAGATCTGCCCATCAAGAACAGGAAACCACTAAAATAAAAAGACGGCACCTCTCCTCTGCATCAATTTGGTTAGAGAGCAAGAGGAACTCCAAAAACAATATTAGTACATAACACCATCAAGGTTAAATAAACATAGTCTTACTCAACTTAGTACATCCTTAGTGCGATTGAAAAAAATGTATTCCACTGAACAGTTGTGCTGGCAGGCACAATAACTGAATCACTTCACCTGCGATCTGCGGCTGGGTGAATCCATATATGTATGGGTGAATGATACTCTCTCTCACTAAGGTAAATGCCTTGGGTTGCACTGATGCATCAGCTGCTTGCTGCCAGCCTGGAGCTGAAAAACAGTTAAAGGCATTATCTGGCTTATTTTGACTTTTTTTTTTTATTATTCCCCTATTGGGCTACATTGGGGCAGGTAAGTAGATAGAGACCACTTACCTGCCCTGCTGTCAGCCTCTCTCCCCCGGCTCAGAGCGGTCATGTGACCGCTCCTGCCGCAATTTTGCTGCTTCCAGTCATTTCATGTCAACATGGGCAGGACCATGTTGACATGCAAATCTGGGAACAGCATGTTGCCACCCTGCTGGGTGGGTACAGTGCGTGGTGTCCCCGCACCCTTTCCCTGCATCCTCCCACATATTCCCCCGCACCCATACTCTCCCCGCAACCTCCCCCGGCACTACTGCTGTGGGGTCCGTGACCTGGGGAAGGAGCCTGGTGGCGGCTGCCCACGATGTCTCCGCCAGCACCGGGCCCCCTGCTCAGCTCAGGATAGCAGGAGTGCCCGTGCAGTCTGTGTCCCGCTCCAGCCTCGCAGCTGCCCACACTGCATTATCAGCAGCTTCTCACACAACAGTGCGGGTAGCCGCGGGGAATGACGAGCGCTGCTGTCAGGAGGTTAGATGAGATCATTACCTGCTGTGATGATCTCCTACTCTCCTGACGTCAGCAATGTCACTGACTTACATTGCCCGCCGCATTCTCACATCATGTCTCGCGATGCTAGAGACTGTCACTAGCGGTGACGTCACGGTCACCCGCGTATCACTGAGAATGCGGCGGGCATAGAAGTCAGTGACAGCTCTAATGTCAGGAGTGCAGGAGATCGTCACAGCAGGTAACGATCTCATCTAACCTATTGACAGCAGCGCTAGTCATCCCCTGCAGTGACCTGGGCTGACCTATTGATGTTAGCTTAGGTCACTGCACTACTCTTCCAGCCAATGGGGAACATTCTGTTCTTCATTGACTGGGACAGTGACTATGGTATTGATCATCGTGGGACCCCCTTATGGGATTACGCTGGACCCGGATTTGATTGTTCTTTTCAATAAATTGGTGAAAGAGAGAATGTTTTGGGGAGTGTTTTTTCAAATAAAACTTTTTTTGTTGTCTATTTTTTTTTTTTTATTACTGACTGGGTTAGTGATGTCGGATATCTGATGGACACCGTGACATCACTAACCCCAGGGCTTGATGCCAGGTAACATTACACATCTGACATCAACCCCATATATTACCCCGTTTGCCACCACACCAGGGCACGGGATGAGCTGGGGTGAACCGCCAGGATTGGCACGTCTAATGAACGCGCCACTTCTGGGGCGGCTGTAGCCCGCTATTTTTAGGCTGGGGAGTGTCCAATAATGCTGGACCTCCCTAGTCTGAGAATACCAGACCACAGCTGTCTGCTTTACCTTGGCTGGTGATCCAATTGGGGGGGGACCCCGTGTTTTTTTTTTTAAATTATTTATTTAATTTAAAATAGTGTGGGGTGCCCTCTGTTTTGGACTACCAGCCAAGGTGAAGCTGTAAGCTGTGGTTTGCAGGCTGCAGCCATCTGCTTTACCCTAGCTGGCTACAAAAGATAGGGGGGACCTTTTGTCTTTTTTTAATTATTTATTTTTTGGCTAAATACAAGGCTAAGCACCCTTTAGTGCCACATGAAAGTCACTAAAGGGTCCCAGCTTAGAATATGCAGGGGGGTGGGACATTATATAGGTCTTTCTCATTATTATCTATCTATCTATCCCTCTATTCAGTCATTCATTCATCCCTCTATCTCTCTGTCTCTATATCTATTAATCTCTATATCTACTCATCTATCTTTCTTGCTTCTTCCATTTTTGGCGGTCCACAAAAAAAACGGAAGGGACGCGGATGACACACGGGTGCATCCGTGAAAAAAATGGACCGTTTTTTGCAAACCGCAAAAATGGAACAGTCATGTGAATGTAGCCTACATGTGTTCCCTATGGGTTTAGGGTTCGGTACAGAAGGATGGTGGGGAGGTCGATGCAAAGCGCCGTTTGTGCGTGTGTGGGGGGGAGGGTTGCAGAGCCTTATGTGGTGTGTGGTACAGAGCCCGATGTGAGTGTGGGGCGCAGAGCCCTGTGTGTGTGTGGGGCGCAGACCCTGATGTGGTGTGGGGCGCAGAGCCCGATGTGTGTGTGGGGAGCAGAGCCCGATGTGGTCTGGGGTGCAGAGCCCGATGTGGTCTGGGGTGCAGAGCCCGATGTGGTGTGGGGTGCAGAGCCCGATGTGGTGGGGGGCGCAGAGCCCGATGTGGTGGGGGGCGCAGAGCCCGATGTGGTGAGGGGCGCAGAGCCCGATGTGGTGGGGGGCGCAGAGCCCGATGTGGTGGGGGGCGCAGAGCCCGATGTGGTGAGGGGCGCAGAGCCCGATGTGGTATATATATATATATATATGTATATATATATATACACATATAGATATATATATATATTATAACAAAATAATCAGTACCCTTGGGTCATTATATTATATATATATATTACACACATACATTAATACATATACATACACACTTTTCGTCTGCACCATGACAAGTATGCACCATATAGGTATGATGCATTGAGTTAGGCCAGAAAAATTATTATGATGCACTTGGTCATCTATCATCACATCTCTGCCATCATCTAATCATCATGTCTATATCTTCCCACAGGTATGTTAAATCAACCACCCTACTTTCCCATGAACTGCACTGATCTCCCTTTCTCTCTACTGTTTGTGCTAATACATGGTACAGTACAGACCAAAAGTTTGGATACACCTCATCTCAAACAACTGTTAAGAGGAGACTTTGTGCAGCAGGCTTTCATGGTAAAATAGCTACTAGGAAACCACTGCTAAGGACAGGCAACAAGCAGAAGAGACTTGTTTGGGCTAAAGAACACAAGCAATGGAAATTAGACCAGTTGAAATCTGTGCTTTAGTCTGATGAGTCCAAATTTGAGATCTTTGGATCCAACCACTGTGTCTTTGTAGAAAAGGTGAACAGATGGACTCTACATGGCTGGTTCCCACCTTGAAGCATGGAGGAGGTGGTGTGATGGTGTGGGAGTGCTTTGCTGGTGACAATGTTGGGGATTTAGTCAAAATTGAAGGCATACAGAACGAGCATGCCTACCACAGTATTTTGCAGCGGTATACTATTCCATCCGGTTTGCATTTAGTTGAACCATCACTTATTTTTCAACAGGACAATGACCATAAACACACCTCCAGGCTGTGTAAGGGCTATTTGACTAAGAAGGAGAGTGATTGGGTGCTACGACAGATGACATGGTCTCCACATTCACCAGACCTGAACCCAATCGAGATGGTTTGGGGTGAGCTGGACCGCAGAGTGAATGCAAAAGGGCCAACAAGTGCTAAGCATCTCTGGAAACTCCTTCAAGACTGTTGGAAAACCATTTCCGGTGACTACCTCTTGAAGCTCAAGAGAATGCCAAAAGTGTGCAAAGCAGTAATCAAAGCAAAAGGGGGCTACTTTGAAGAACCTGGAATATAAGACCTATTTTCAGTTGTTTCACACTTTTTTGTTAAGTATTTAATTCCACATGTGTTAATTCATAGTTTTGATGCCTTCAATGTGAATCTACAATTTTCAGTCATGAAAATAAAGAAAACTCTTTGAATGAGAAGGTGTGTCCAAACTTTTGGTCTGTACTGTATGTGTGTGTTTAATTAAATTTAACACTAAACTGATCTTCCTAACACTCAATATTATTTTATCTATTTTTTTTTCTTTATAGATGTGTGTGTTTTTCTATAGATAATTTTGATCTGTTCCTTATTAAATTATCAAAAAATATTTTCAATGTATTCATAAACATTAATGATTATTGAGTGTTTTAAATGCTGATATTTAGGCCCTCTGGGGTTAATGTGGCCATTTTAAAGATCCACAATACCATTATTATAATAAAACAATGGATACAAGAGATTCATGCATAAATATTTTAATTATAATATTTAAAAAAAAAATAATAAAAGAATAAAAAAAATACATCAAACAGACACTCCTATGAGGGACAAAAGGATGCATGCAGATAATAAATATGATTTAGTCCATGTTATTCATCATTTGCATGAAGTTCAGATTTTTACAGCACATAATTTACACATAAAATGCAAATTAACATAAAGTTAGTTCACGGTAATAAGTTATTACGCTGAATATTAATACAATAAAGAACCTCACATAATTATATTTTAATTGTAGGTATAGAGGTATGTGAACCCAGTAAATGTTGCTCTTAAATTACTTGTAGATGTTTAAATATGAATAAAAGCAGCAATAAGTTAGTAAAATACTACTGCAATTTACCAGCCAAAATTCATTAAGTCCCCAATTATTTGCAGACATAGTGCAGTTTCCGCGTAGGGAAAATATGACATTCCAGAAGCAGGGCTGTGGAGTCGGTAAGCCAAACCTTCGACTCAGACTCCTCAATTGCACCGACTCCGACATATATTGCTTATAGTTAAGTGAAAAATTTATTGTAGTACATGAACTTTGGAAAGTTGTATTCCAATAAATATATTTTATGTTCTAAATATCTTGATTATTGTATCATAAAAATGATTAAATGTCTGATGTTCACATTGTACTACAATAAATTTTTCACTTAAATATAAGCATTATACTAAATATTATTTAGTATGTTTTTGTTGAAAACTGTTTTTTTGCCACTTACATAGTGTATTACATAGTATTATATATAACACTATAAAATAAACTATGTAAGTGCAAAAAACAGTTTTCAACAAAAACATATTAAATAACATTTGTGCAGTCTATAAATTTGTTCTAAGAAATAGAATTGAATGCTTCTATTAGATCCTCCTTCGCAGATTACCTCAAATCTGACAGTAACTTGGGTTGGAGGCAAAGCCGTAACCACATGGGCAACATCTCTAACAATTTTCGGGTATAAAGGAATTGCCCCATGCACAGTCAGTTTTGATGAATGGTTGAATTATTCTATTTCCTTAAGAGCAAGTGAAAAATGTTACTGAAATCTGGTCAATCTGCTTGCTATAGGAGACGGAGTGAAATCTTTTTCCTTGCGGCAACGCTTTGCCTACTCCATGTCATTAAACTCTTCATTTGATGAGGATAAAGATATGACAACAGTAGCACTGTCAGGCCCCAAGTCCTCTTGCGCCTGGCAGTCCTGTAGCCGCTCATCCTAACTGCTACATCACTCAAAGCTTCTTTTCCTTTTGTAAGCTGTTGATCATCAAGCAGTATACAATGACTTGGGTCCACATAAACAGCTGCCAGAAGAATTTTATTTTCCAATAGCTGTGTCTCTCTCCATTTCATTGAAGCAGAAATGCCATCTGCGATTAAACCTCCTCTTTGGGACAGGCAAAATAGCAAGTTCTTTCACTCCCTTATGAAAATGCCAGGAGTTAAATCCTCAGCTTGTAATTTTTTAATCACGGTAAATGGGTGACTAAGCAATTCCTTCAATTCATCCACCTGTGTCCATTGACCTTCATTTAAGGTTACTTGAGGGTTCACCATATCTATAAGAAACGATTTTAGTTCAAGCAATCGCTCAGTTATTAAATAAGTGCTGCCTCACCGAGTGGCTTGATCAACAATTGCCCGTTTCCCAGCACGTCTCTTCAAGATGGAATCAATTTTAGGGGTTCTGGCGGCAATAACCGACTTCCTCACTTTTCCAATTAGATTTCCAGCATCTCCACCCAGTTTCACATATCCTTTTTTTCGCCGGTTTGGCGGATGCGGCGCACGCCAGTACAGTAAGATACAGTACAGTGTCAGCGCCGCAACGTCCGGGTCACATGCTCCAGCCACATGACAGCATGTGACCGGCATTTGTCGCGCTGCCACTGTACTGTATACACTGTACTCGAGTGCGCAGCATCCGCCAAAGTGGCGAAGAGCCGGATATGTGAAACCGGGGTCCCTCTTGCAGACTCTTATTGCCAGCTGCAGTGTGTGCACAATACAGCACATGTGATGAATATGAAAGTGTTTTGAAGCAGCTTCAACAAGATCATCTAATCCTAAAGTATCATTTTGATGTTCTTCTGTTGCAATATCTGTTTGTTCCTCAGTTACATGAACAGCACTGTGGCCTTCCATCTCAAACATACTGAATCCTAAATTTTCTTCTAGCTGTTGTTCATTACTCTAATGCATCAGTTTAATTGTACTTTTCAAGTTTGAAGCATTGTCGTTTACAATAGCAAGAACCTGTTATTTTTTGAGTTCGTAGTCTTGCAGGACTTTTTCCACTAAAGCCTGGAGAAACTAGCTGGTGTGATGAGCTTTAGTATCTTTTACTGCAAGTGTCCTGCTAACAATTTCTTTCTTGTCACAAACATATCGAACATTGATGGCAAAATAATTCAGTGAAATGCAGTGACTCTGGGCATCCCAGCAAAGGCAATGGGTTTCAAGATAAGACATTCAGACACATCGTTTTGTGAGGATCCTCACAAAGAATGAGCATGTCAGTTTGTGTGGCCTTTTTCTAATCTGCTTTTGCTATTGAAAGCATTATTTATGAGCTCAAAAACCTTTCAGGTGATGCGGTTTTTTAAAAAGCTGATCTGCTTTTGCAGCTGACAAACGTATCCTCAAAAACGCAGCAAAAATGCTGTGTGAATGTAGCCTTAGAACAGGAATAGAACAGACATTTATAGGACATTTCATAACTTTCCCAAATTCCTATGAAAAAATATTCAGGACATTCTGCATTGCACTACTGTACCCAATTTATTATATATATATTTTAGGAGTCGGAGTCGGTGCATTTTATACCGACTCCACCAAAATGAGCTTCGACTCCACGACTCCGACTCCACAGCCCTGCCAATAAGTAATCTTATACCAATATAAGATTACTTATTGGCAGGGCTGTGAGATGTGAGACATACAGCAATATAATTTGAAAAAGCGATGTGCAATTTATTTTTTTAATTTATTAGATATTGTAAATATCAAGTGTGCATATAAAACCGCATGAGATTATAACAGCGATTATGAAGGCACATCGCACTGACAAATATTGCAGTTAATATAACTGGGCTTTAGTATGTGGATTAACAGCAGAAAATTTGCTGATAATTATTAAAGTATATGTTGTAAAAAAGGGGGCACAGACATCTATAGTTTAACAGCAACTAGTGCAGTAAAAAAAGCCAGCGGTATATCATGCAATTTTCCTTACACAGACTAATCTGCATAATTGCAACAAAACTGTTATACACATGGACGGGGAATATTGAATTAAATGCCCACAAAATGTGTGGATCAAAGACACAGTAGAACAATTGTACAGGGTTTTATACCTTAGTAATAGCGACTAATTATGATGGTTGTAAATGAGAGCTGCAGGATACACGTCCCTTCACCTCGACGATCGTTTCGCTCCCAGGCTTCTTCCTGGAAGAAGCCTGGGAGCGAAACGATCGTTGAGGTGGAGGGACGTGTATGCTGCAGTTCTTATTTACAACCATCATAATTAGTCGCTATTACTAAGGTATAAAACCCTGTACAATTGTTCTACTGTGTCTTTGATCCACACATTTTGTGGGCATTTAATTCAATATTCCCCGTCCATGTGTATAACAGTTTTGTGGCAATTCTGCAGATTAGTCTGAGTAAGGAAAATTGCATGACATACCGCTAGCTTTTTTACTGCACTAGTTGCTGTTAAACTATAGATGTCTGAGCCCCCTTTTTTACAACATAGACTTTAATAATTATTTATCAGCAAATTTTCTGCTGTTAATATAACTGGGCTTTAGTATGTGGATTAACTGCAACATTTGTCAGTGTGATGTGCCTTCATAATCGCTGTTATAATCGCATGCGGTTTTATATGCACACTTGATATTTAAAATATCTAATTAAAACAAAAATTGTTTGCACATCACTTTTTCAAATTATATTGCTGTATGTCTCGTACTAATATAAGATTACTTATTGGTATGTCATATTTTCCCTACGCGGAAACAGAATTATGTCTGCAAATAATTGGGGACTTAATGAATTTTGAATGGTAAATTGCAGTTTTATTTTACTAACTAATTGCTGCTTTTTTTCCATATTTAAATATCTACAAGTAATTTAAGAGCAACATTTACTGGGTTGACATACCTCTATACCTCCAATTAAAATATAATGATTATGTGGGGTTCTTTATTGTATTAATATTCAGCATAATAACTTATTACGGTGAACTAACTTAATGTTCATTTGCATTTTGTATGTAAATTATGTGCTGTAAAAATTTGAACTCCATACAAATGATGAATAACATGGACTAAATCATTTATTACCTGCAAGCATCATTTTGTACCTCATAGGAATGTATGTTTGATGTATTTTTTGATTCTTTATGAAATATAATTAAAATATTTATGCATAAATCTCTTGTATCCATTGTTTTATCATAATAATGGTATTGTTGAGCAAATAATTGATAAAGTGTCGTGCACTTATGCTGTTTGGGACTATTGTAGTACTAATTTTAAAGATCCAGTATGATTCCCTGTTTATAAGCCACTTATAGCAGTCCATTATGCCAATCGGGATTTGTTCCAATATGGTCAGCCGTAATCCATACAGATTTTTTTGATGTTTCAAAAAGTAATGTTTTGAGACACCTGTTTTCTATTAGGCCCTGTCTAATATTATGTCGGTGCTTATTGAGTCTACTGTGCATTGATTGTATTGCCAATGTATTGAATGTCACAGCTGCATTCCAATAAATAAATTACATATGATGATTTGCAATCTATACTGTTTGATGGAAAATATCTCACCAGTTGTTGTCGATTTAATATTAGTTCTCCCATGTAATATATTTTTACAACATAAACAATTATGGCCACCGTAGCAATATACCCCCTTCTTAGAATGTTGTTCATTATTTTCGCCTGTTTCAGATGTTGGATCCAATAGAATAAAAAAATGAAAGTTTTTTTATTACGTCGATAAATAATCCTAGAATCTTTTGATATATGTTCGGCTAAAATAGGATCACTTTTCAGGATATACCAATATTTTTTTAATTATACTATATAAACTACTGAAGGAACTATTAAAAGGTGGTAATGAAGCGCTGTTAAAATTCTAGATCATCTTCATTATTCCCAATTGTGTCTTTTTTAACTTTCAATTTTTAATAGGCAATCCTTTTGGCACATATTCTTAGTTTTATTTAATGCATCTTGAACTAATCCCCACGGATAGCCATTTTCATGGAACCTCTGTCTTAATATATTTGATTCATGTAGAAAATCTGCCTCCTCAGTACAGTTCTTACAGATACGCCAATATTGTCCGTAAAAGATTTTTTTTATCCAGTTGGGTAAAGGTCCACTTTGAAATTCTAAAAAGCAGTTTACATCAACTTTTTTTAAATGGGTTGAGTTTTTATTAGACTCTCATTATTGAATGTTAAATTTAGATCCAAAAATTGGATATTTTCCTTAGAAAAAGTTGCACTAAAAATCAGACCCCATGGATTGCGATTAAGATCGTTAATAAAAGGTTATTAGTTCTTCCGATGAGCCACCCCAAATGAGAAAAAGGTCATCGATGAATCTTCAATAAAAAACAATGCGACCCATTGGCAAGGAGGATCCCCCAAGGAATAAGGACTCGAACCGCCCCATGAACAAATTTGCGTAACTTGGGGCGAATCTCGTTCCCCATTGCACAACCCCTTATCTGCCGGTAGGTCGCACCCTGGAAGGAAAAGATGTTATGCTGTAATATAGCTAACACTTTCTAATAAAAACTCCTTCTGATGTTCAGGAATACAACTGTTGAGGGATGGATAATAATTGACACTCTCCAATCCTCTCAAGTGATCTATATTAGAATAAAGAGAATTCTTGTCTAAAGTTATCAAAATATGATTGGGAAGTGGGGGTAATGTTTTTAATAAACTGATCAAGTGGGAAGAATCCGGTAAATGTGAATGAAGATTTATGACATATCTAAAGAAATAGATCCACATAATGTGAAAGATTGGAGGTGAGTGATCCGATACCTGATATTATTGGCCGTCCGGGGGGTATGTGTGAGGCTTTTATGTATCTTTGGAAAGAAGTAAAAATGGGGCATTTCATGGTAATTTATTTCTAGGAAATCTTTCTCTTTCTTGTTTAGCAATTCCAAACTAACCGCTTTTTGAATAAGGGCTTTATATTGTACATAATATTCACTGGAAGGATCTTGCTCCAATTTGTTATAGTAGTTAGAGTCCCCCAATATCCTCTCACCTTCCTTCACATACCATTTTTTGTGCAGGATCACTATGCCTCCTCCCTTATCTGCCCCCTTGATTACTAGTTCTCCATTTTCTTTTAAAGTTCTGATAGTTTCCCACTCCTCCCTAGATAAATTTTCATTTATTTTCTGTTTTGGGTAGGATCTAATATCCTTTACTAACAGGTGGTGAAAGGTGTTAAGTTGACTCCCCTTGTGATGTAAAGGGTAAAAATTAGATTGTTTCCTCACACTCATGTGTTGGGGTTGCCTCTCCCCCACCTCGATATTAGAAAATTCCTTTTCTTTTTCAATTACTTTTTCCCATTTTTTTGCCATAATTAAAAAATGTCTTGATCTTCAGTTTACGAACAAAATCATTAATGTCCAGGAAAAGCGTAAAGGGGTCGGCCCCAAAATGTGGGTTATTGTAAAATAAATATTATTACAGTATCTCTTTCAATTAACAGTCCGGAAACATTCTCAATAATAACATTTTTAACAATTTATTACAGCAAACGAAATCCCCCCTGCAATATGTCACATGAATCAGTTGGGGTTTTTCTTATTATTGAAGAAATACATATATGTTAGGTTCTAGATTAATTTTAATATTTTAGCTTTAATCCAGTTTTATATGTGTTTTTTTAATCTTTTATATATTTATATATTTTCACTCAGTCCAGTTGTTTACATAATGCAAATATATATAACAAAAATTGCTTTGCAAATAATCTTTTTATCATTTGTAACAAGGATTAATTGGATCTTAAATTACTGTCTTTTATGTCTGTCCTTTGAATGTTCAATTGTTTTAATCACTTTTGTCTATATAAGGTGAATTGATCATTGCCAAATTAGCACCTGATGAAGGGGACATGACGTCCCGGAAATGCATTGTGCGTGCAATTAGCAAAATTAAACAAATTAAACTTTCTCCTTGGTATTGCCTGAATCTGTGCAGTGCCCAAACACCACCTTTTCTTTTTCTTTTCTTAACTATAGGGTGTAGAGAGGGAAGACCAAGCTGGAGCCTTACATATCTTGTCATTCGGCACCTCCACCCACTCAGCCCAGGAAGCTAACACTGACTTGGTGAAATGGGTCGTAATGCCCTTTGGTACCGGAGTGTTACTAGCCGCGTAAGCTAACCCAATGGCCTCCTTCACCCACCTAGTCAATGTACCCTTTGAGGCTGTTAGGCCCCTGCTAGCCCCCTGAAAGCATACAAAGAGTGCCTGACACCTCCTCCATACCGTAGTTGTTTCTAAATAGTCTAATAAGGCAATCCTTACTAGAGATGAGCAACCTCTCCCCACGGTTCAGTTCGCTTAACTGAACAAAGGGTACATTCGCCAACCATTTATTGTATCAAAATTCGAACCTTTATCAAATCTTTCCAAATCTTGTGGATTCAACGGAAGGCCAAACATAAGACACCGAAAACACCTTTAAGAGGGGGCGAAAGGCTTCCAAAACTGAAAAAATGTGTTTTACAATGCAGCACCACTGTTTTGGTATAGCCATTAGCTTCCTAAGTTATTGAAAGAAGAAATATAGAGGTGGATGAGAGACAGGTATAAATCTGGTGCTCCTAGAATTGTTTGTCTGTACTGGCAGGGGTATCCCTGCCAGTACAGACAAACAACTTGGAAATCTATGTAGTAGTCAGGGACACAGCGGTACAGTAGAATCAATTGCCCCCTCACCATAAGGCTTTAAAAGAGCAAGGAGGTACGGTCCATGCAACACAGGCCTGTGGGTCGGCATTAGAAAAAGGAAGACATGCTACAGTGACCGATCTAGGACTCTTGGTCACAGAAGCCTGGCACTACCGACAAAATATAAATTTCACACCCATTTTGGAGTCTGCCAAGAAACAACTTGGAATTAGAGTAGCACGGCACTTCTGAAAGAAACTGAAATGGGTGCTCTGGTAGGGTCCAACTCTGATGATAAATATAATTAAACCAGGCACTCCGATGTGGAAAATAAACAAAAACTTTTATTGTTCACAGCAAATAGTTCATTGGTAACGTTTTGGTCAATAAGCTGACCTTCGTCAGAAGAACTGGTGAATATAGAAATATATACAGAAGTATGGAAATTAAAAAAGATAACTATCCATCATTCAAACGAAATTTGACATATGCAATGTTACAATCAAAGGAAAAAAGGGGGGGGGGGGCAAGCTAAACATACGTCTCATATATAATTTAACAAAAAAAAAATCACAAATTTCAAAATTCAAAAAATTCACAAAGTGAAGGATAGGTAAGGGAAAAAGGGATAACTAACGCCTGCCTGGATCCACAGACTCAGACGGGCTGTAATGGAAAGGCTAGAGAGAAGCCACTCACCAGGCGGGACCCCCAGAACCCTGGAACCCTTTAACCCCTACACAGGGATTTGGAATTACACAGGGCCCTGGAGATCACTACCTGTGGAATTGCTGAACAGGGACAGAATCGGCAGGCAAAGACATAATCAGAAAACGTAGCAGAGGTCAAATCCAGATCGAACATTGAGGTACAAAAAACAGCAGGCAGGAGGGTAGTCAGGAAACAAGCGGTAATCAGCACACAAAATCACAGGACGAAACAGGAGCCAGAATTCTCAGAACTATCTCTGGCAGGGGTTAGCAGACAGGAGGGGTATTAAATAGGGTGTGATGTCTTCCCATAGGCTGTAGCTGAATGATGGTACTTCAGCTGGGAGACACCCGCCACCTACAGTCAGCCAGTGGCACTGCAGATCCCCAGGATATCCAGGACCAGTCGATGAGCAGAGCCTGCGCCCACCGATGCCACAGGCATCGACTCCTCTCCTACCACCAGCACTATCCACGGCAGGAACACGGTGTTGCCTGGTGATCGGAGTAGAAGTCGATGGAGCGGACTCCGGTGGTGACGTAACAGTATCCCTCCCCCTCCACGAGGGGCCTCCGGACCCTCAAAACCTGGCTTGCCAGGAAATTTGAGGTGAAACCGCCGGACCAGACCCATAGCATGAATATCGTTCGCAGGGACCCATGACCTCTCCTCAGGGCCGTAACCCCTCCAATGCACCAAATATTGTACCGCCCCTCTAGCAATACGAGAATCAAGTATTCTTTGTATCTCATACTCCAAGTTACCTTCAACCAAAACAGGAGGAGGGGGTGCCCTGACTGGGTGAATGGGGACACAATATAACTTGAGGAGGGACTTGTTGAACACATTTGATATCTTAAAGGATGGGGGGAGTTGCAGGCAGAAAGCTGTGGGATTAATGACCTCAATTATCTCGTAAGGTCTAATAAATCTGGGACCCAGCTTAGCAGAAGGGACCTTGAGTTTAATATTTCGTGTGGATAACCATACCTTGTCCCCAACGCCAAGGTTTGGGCCCATGGAAGGTCTCTTATTAGCAGAGGAGGCTTGACCAACCTGTGCCTTCTTCAAGTTCTCTTTCACCTCAGACCAGATAGCCTTCAGTTTGTCCACAGTTATTTCAGCCTCAGGAGTTTCCACCACAGTGGAAGAAAAAGAACCAAAACGTGGATGCAGCCCTAAATTACAGAAAAAGGGGGTAGTCTGGATGGATTCCTGATACTGATTATTCTTGGCGAACTCAGCTAGCGGCAGATATTCCACCCAGTCAGACTGACGGTCAGACACATAACACAGGAGATATTGTTTAAGCGTTTGATTGGAACGTTCAGTCTTCCATTTTTTCTCTGGGTGGTAGGCAGATGAAAAAGATAACTATATTGATCTTTTTACAGAACGCCCTCCAGAATTTCGAGACGAATTGTGTTCCTCTGTCAGAAACAATATTTTCCGGAACCCCGTGTAACCGCACAATATGCCTAATGATCAACCTGCTAAGAGTTTCAGAATTAGGTAATCCGGACAGAGGAACAAAATGACACTGTTTGCTAAATCTATCCACTACTACCCAGATACAGGTCTTCCCTTCTGAGGGTGGAAGGTAAGTGATGAAGTCCATGGGCATGCTGGAGTAGGTAGGGACAGGAGAAATCCGGCAGGGCGGGTACGGGATGCCTTGGCTCGAGCACAAGGTTCACAAGCCGGTACATATTCCTTACAATCCTTTGCTATGGTTGGCCACCAAAAATACCTGGTTACTAGTCGGAGGGTATTGCTGATACCAGGGTGACCTGCATGCACAGAATTGTGGGATTCCTGGAGTACCCGTAGGCGAAGTGAGGGGGCGACAAACAGTTTACGGTCAGGAGTGGTTTCAGGAGCTTGGTCTTGGGTATTATGGACCTCTTCTATGAAATCTAAGGAAACAGATGACACAATAATGCCTTTAGCTAAAAGAGGGACTGGTTCAGAGTTTTCACACTGAGAGGGACAGAAGCTATGGGAAAGTGCATCAGCTCTGGTGTTCTTGGTACCGGGCCGAAACGTTATCACGAAATCAAATCTGGAGAAGAACAATGCCCACCTGGCTTGCCTAGGATTGAGTCTCTTAGCAGATTCCAGATAAGTGAGACTGTTATGGTCTTTGAGAACTGTGACCTTATGTTTCGCGCCTTCGAGGAAGTGGTGGCATTCCTCTAAGGCCCATTTGATTGCCAACAGCTCTCGATTACCAAAATCATAATTTCTCTCCGTGGGAGAAAACTTGCGGGAAAAGAAGGCACAAGGACGAAGCTGAGTGAGAGACTGAGTACCTTGTGATAGCAACGCTCCCACTCCAACTTCGTATGCATCGACTTCTACAATAAACGGACGCATAAGTTCAGGCTGAACCAGAATCGGGTCTGAGGAAAAACAGTCTTTTAATTTATAGAAGGCATGGATCGCCTCTGGCTTCCAATTAACCACATCAACCTCCTTTTTAGTCAAATCGGTGAGGGGTTTGGCAATTTTGGAAAAATCTCTTATAAATTTGCGATAATAATTAGCAAACCCAAGGAAATGCTGCAAGGCTTTCAGACACTTGGGTTGCACCCACTCCTTAATCGGTTGAAGCTTGGAGGGATCCATGCGGAAGCCTTCTGCAGACAAAATATAACCCAGGAAATAAACCTCTGCCTCAAAAAAACCCACATTTCTTATATTTAGCAAATAGGGAGTTCTCACTGAGTCTCTGGAGCACAGTGCGAACATGTTGGACATGTGACGTAGCATTTGGAGAATAAATCAGGATGTCATCCAGATAGACCACGACATACTGCCCACAGATATCTCTGAAAATGTCATTGACAAAGTTCTGGAAGACAGCCGGCGCATTACTTAACCCAAAAGGCATTACCAGGTACTCAGTGTCCCTCTGGAGTATTAAATGCTGTTTTCCACACATCTCCTTTTCTGATGCGGATTAGGTTATATGCACCCCCGAGATCCAGCTTGGTGAGCCACCGGGCTCTTATGAGCTGGTTAAAAAGATTGGGGATGAGTGGCAGAGGGTACAGATTCTTTACAGTTATAGCATTAAGTTCACGGTAGTCAATACAAGGTCTGAGGCCACTGTCTCTTTTATCAACAAAAAATAATCCAGCGCCGACTGGTAACCTGGATGATCTGATTACCCCTTTCTGCAGACTGTCTGCTATATAATCTTTCATGGCCTGATGCTCCGGACCCGAAAGATTATGCATTTTACCCTTGAAAAGTCAAGAATTGGGGACCAAATCTATGGGGCAGTCATATACTCTGTGTGGAGGTAATCTTTCAGAGCCAGAAACAGAAAACACATCAGCAAAATCCCTGAATGCATGAGGTGATGATAGGTTCAGCTCTAGTCAGGTTAACAGATAAAGACATACACGTCTCCTGACATTCAGGGCTCCAGCGCATCTCACCCTGCTGCCAGTCTATGACCGGGTTATGTTTGCGCAGACATGGCAAGCCGAATACCACTGCTGACATCAAATTCTCAAGAACAAAAAATGACACAGTTTTTACATGCAGAGCCCCAACAAGCATGGAGATCTCTGGAGTTTCAAAATTAGCCACACCCTGGGTGAGAGGTGTACTATCAATAGCAGATATTCTAATGGGAACATTCAATCTTAGCAAAGGCAAACCCAGTTCTTTTGCTACAATAACGTCTATGAAATTAGCTGCAGAGCCACAATCAATAAAGGCCTGCAGCCGTAAAGATTTTCCCTGGTGAGACAATTGAACAGGTAACATTAACCTTATAGGGTCTGCAGGGAGTACCTGGGCACCACTCCGGTCCTGCTGCTCCTTTGGAAGCGATTGCCTCTAAGATCCAGGCTCTCCACGATTAGCTTCACATGATTTGCTCCCTTGCAGTCGACGGGACTCTGGACACGATGAGGTAGGTGCTACAGGGGCTTGAATGTGAGAAGACCTGAGACCATGCACTTGCTGTGCAAGTCCTTGAACAAGGCCAGACATGGTGTGCATCTGGTTTAGCAAAGTATGGAGAGAATCCATTTTTTTTTCTCTCCTTGATAGATGGGCCAGAGATAATATAACGCCTGCCTGGATCCACAGACTCAGACGGGCTGTAATGGACAGGCTAGAGGGAAGCCACTCACCAGGCGGGACCCCCAGAACCCTGAAACCCTTTAACCCCTATACAGGGATTTGGAATTACACAGGGCCCTGGAGATCACTGGCTGCAGTCCGATGAGAGTAGTCATCAGGCAGGGTCAAACCAGGAATTGCTGAACAGGGACAGAATCGGCAGGCAAAGACGTAATCAGAAAACGTAGCAGAGGTCAAATCCAGATCGGGCAGCGAGGTACAAAAACAGCAGGCAGGAGGGTAGTCAGGAAACAAGCGGTAATCAGCACACAAAATCACAGGACGAAACAGGAGCCAGAATTCTCAGAACTATCTCTGGCAGGGGTTAGCAGACAGGAATGGTATTAAAAAAAAGTGTGGTGTCTTCCCATAGGCTGTAGCTGAATGATGGTACTTCAGCTGGGAGACACCCGCCACCTACAGTCAGCCAGTGGCACTGCAGATCCCGATGAAACCCAGACCAGTGGATAAGCGGAGCCTGCGCCCACCGGCGCCGCTGGCATCGACTCCTCTCCCACCACCAGCACTATCCACGGCAGGAACACGGCGTCGCCTGGCGATCGGAGTAGAAGTCGATGGAGGAGACACCGGTGGGGACGTAACAATAATGGGAAGGAGAGCATATGCGAGAAGTTTCTTGTAACAAGCTATAAGTGATAAATGTGCCTGGATAAAGAATTGAAGCTTACCTAGCTGTGTGTAAGCAGACCGATATTACCATAAGATCACAAAGAAAATGAGAGACAATCGTATGTATCTATAATATGAAAAGTGCATAATCCGAAAAATAACTAAATGTTTAGAGCAAAATAGATGGAAAAAGATCCTTGGGGCTCATTTAGACGACCGTTCCGTCTGTCCTGACCAGTTCCTGTTTTTTTGCGAACCCACGGACAGGACCATCTTTTCAATGTCTTTTGTGTAAAATTGAATGACACACGGTAGCACTTCCGTGTGCATCCGATCCTAAAAAAACACACATCGGATGCCATATGTCCGTTCTGTTATTATGCAACATGTCCTATTTTGTTCCATAATAACGGACCGTGACTCAATACAAGTCAATGGGCCAGCAAAATCCCTGGAAGCCACACGGAAGCACTTCCGTGTGACCTCCGTCGTGTGCCCGTGCAGTCTATGTCCTGCTCCCTGCCAGCCACGCGGCTTCCCCCACAGCCGTGTGTCAGTGTCTGCCCGCACTGCAGCAACAGCAGCTTCTCACACTGCAGTGCGGGCAGCCGCGGGGATGATGAGCATTGCTGTCAGCAGGTTAGATGAAATAATTACCTGCGGTGCCGATCTCCTGCACTCCTGACGTCAGCGCTGACACTGCCATCTATGCCCGCCGCGTTCTCACATGACGTCTCGAGGGCGGCCCGAGACTGTCACTAGCGGTGACGTCACGGGCTCGCATGATACTGCTGAGAACGCGGCGGGCATAGAAGTCAGTGACCGTGCTGACGTCAGGAGTGCAGGAGATCGTCACAGCAGGTAATGATCTCATCGAACCTCCTGATGGCAGCGCTCGTCATCCCCTGCAGTGACCTGGGCTGACCTAATGATGTTAGCTCAGGTCACTGCACTGCTCTCCCAGCCAATGAGGAACATTCTGTTCATTGACTGGGACAGTGAGTATGGTATTGATCGTCGTGGGACCTCCTTATTGGATTACGCCGGACCCGGATTTGATTGTTCTTTTCAATAAATTGGTGAAAGCGGCAATGTTTTGGGGAGTGTTTTTTCAAATAAAACTTTTTTTCTTGTCTTTTTTTTTTTTTTATTACTGACTGGGTTGGTGATGTCGGGTATCTGATAGACGCGTGACATCACTAACCCCAGGGCTTGATGTCAGGTGACATTACACATCTGGCATCAACCCCATATATTACCCCGTTTGCCACCGCACCAGGGCTGAGTTGGGGCAAAGCGCCAGGATTTGCAAATTTAATGGATACGCCACTTTTGGGGTGGCTGTGGCCTGCTATTTTTAGGCTGGGGAGTGTCCAATAACGGTGGACCTCCCTAGTCTGAGAATACCAGACCACAGCTGTCCGCTTTACCTTGGCTGATTCAATTTGGGGGGGACAACATGTTTTTTGTTTTAAATTACTTAATGTAAAATAATGTAAAATAACAGCGTGGGGTGCCCTCTGTTTTGGATTACCAGCCAAGGTGAAGCTGCCAGCTGCGGTCTGCAGCCGTCTACTTTACCCAAGCTGGCTACAAAAGATAGGGGGGACCCCACGTTGGTGTTTTTTGTTTTTTTTTACAAAAAAAATGTTGCTAAATTCTGCTAAATACAAGGCTAAGCACCCTTTAGTGCCACATGAAAGTCACTAAAAGTTGCCAACTTAAAATATGCAGGGGGATAGGACATTATACAGTGCTGGCCAAAAGTATTGTCACCCCTGCAATTCTGTCAGATAATACTCAGTTTCTTCTTGAAAATTATTGCAATCACAAATTCTTTGGTATTATTATCTTCATTTAATTTGTCTTCAATGAAAAAAAAAAAAATTGTCATAAAGCCAAATTAGATATAGTTCCACACCAAACATAAAAAAGGGGGTGGACAAAAGTATTGGCACTGTTTAAAAAATCATGTGATGCTTCTCTAATTTGTGTAATTAACAGCACCTGTAACTTACCTGTGGCAATTAACAGGTGTTGGCAATACCTAAATCACAATTGCAGCCAGTTGACATGGATTAAAATTGACTCAACCTCTGTCCTGTGTCCTTGTGTGTACCAGATTGAGCATGGAGAAAAGAAAGAAGACCAAAGAACTGTCTGAGGACTTGAGAATCCAAATTGTGAGGAAGCATGAGCAATCTCAAGGCTACAAGTCCATCTCCAAAGACCTGAAAGTTCCTGTGTCTATAGTGCGCAGTGTCATCAAGAAGTTTAAAGCCCATGACACTGTGGCTAACCTCCCTAGATGTGGAAGGAAAAGAAAAATCGATAAGAGATTTCAACGCTAGATAGTCGAGGTTCTTTATCCACCATCTGCACAAACATCCAAACAAGTTCAAGTTGCCCTGCAGTCCGAGGGTACAACAGTGTGAAACCGTACTATCAGTCGGCGTCTGAATGAAAAGGGACTGTATGGTAGGATACCCAGGAAGACCCCACTTCTTACCCCGAGACATAAAAAAGCCAGGCTGGAGTTTGCCAAAACTTACCTGAGAAAGCCTAAAACGTTTTGGAAGAATGTTCTCTAGTCAGATGAGAGAAAAGTAGAGCTTTTTGGGAAAAGCCATCAACCATAGAGTTTACAGGAAAAAAAAAAAAGGAGGCATTCAAAGAAAAGAACACGGTCCCTACAGTCAAACATGGCGGAGGTTCCCTGATGTTTTGGGGTTGCTTTGCTGCCTCTGGCACTGGACTGCTTGACCGTGTGCATGACATTATGAAGTCTGAAGACTGCCAACAAATTTTGCAGCATAATGTAGTTCCCAGTTTGAGAAAGCTGGGTCTCCCTCAGAGGTCATGGGTCTTTCAGCAGGACATTGACCCAAAACACACTTCAAAAAGCACTAGAAAATGGTTTGAGAGAAAGCACTGAAGACTACTAAAGTGGGCAGCAATGAGTCCAGACCTGAATCCCATAGAACACCTGTGGAGAGATCGCAAAATGGCAGTTTGGAGAAGGCACCCTTCAAATCTCAGGGACCTGGAGCAGTTTGCCAAAGAAGAATGGTCTAAAATTCCAGAAGAGCATTGTAAGAAACTCACTGATGGTTACCGGAAGCGGTTGTTCGCAGTTATTTTGGCTAAAGGTTGTGCAACCATGTATTAGGCTAAGGGTGCGAATACTTTTGTCTGGCCCATTTTTGGGGCTGTGTGAAATGATCAATGATTTCATTTTTGTTTCATTATCTTTTGTGTTTTTTCATTGCAAGCAAAATAAATGAAGATAATACTAAAGAATTTGTGATTGCAATCATTTTCAAGAAGAAACTGAGTATTATTTGACAGAATTGCAGGGGTGACAATACTTTTGTCCAGCACTGTATGTCTTTCTCATCTATTATCTATCTATCCCTCTATTCATTCATTCATCCTTCAATTCCTCTCTCGGTCTCAATATCTACCCATCTATTTATCTTTGTAGCGGCTTCTTTTTTTGCAGGACGCAAAAAAAAAAACGAAAGACACACGGACTGTATACGGAACGGAATTCATACGGATGCCACACGGATGCATCCGTGAAAAAAACGGACCGTTTTAATACTTAACCCCGCATAAACTAGTGGAGATCACTAATTTTACATCTACTCAGCTAGTGTCTTGCTTCTTAATAATAGAGGTAAGACCCTGCTTTCATGAATATTTGAAGGTAGCTTGCTTTCATTTTCAACTACAAATTTTTATCATTTTTCTAGATGTGTTCCGTATTGCATATTATTCTAATCAATCACCCCTCCTCCTAGGGCTTTAAAAGAGCAGGGAGGTATTATCTATGCAACACACACGCTGCAAGCCGGCATTTTAATTTGAAAGTGAGCACACAGCGACCATACCTTCTGCAGGAGCGCATCTAGTACATAATACTGCCCTAGAAATTGCTGTTTAACCAGGTTGATCCCTGTAGTGCATATGTGATGTCACCCAGATGTAGTGTCACACAGCCGTAGTGCCTCCACTAGGTTGCAGCCTAATCAAACTTGGTCCGGCACTCCTGCACTCCCCCCTCCCAGCTCATGTTGTAACTATGCCGCAGATTGTGCAATAAATATGCCTCTAATATCTACCAATGAGTTGCCGCCATTCCTTCTCATCTGAAGTTTATATTGGATCCTTGCATTCTGGCAGAGCACCACAGAGATCGGCTGAAGAGCCGTGATCCACATGAAAACCACAGATTTGTGAGTACACACCTTGGTTTTCAGTGCCTAGCTTTCCTTTCTTCTTGTTGCTAATCAAACTTGGCCTTCCCTAGCTTCAGGTTCTGTGGAGCCATCCACATTTATCAAACTTGGTTACCAAAGCACAGAGGAGCAACTGGATATTCCAGATGACATTCAGTTCTATAGTATATGTGGAAAGGGAAAAGAAGGAGATAGAAGAACAAAGACTGCCACCTATGGGGCAACAGATCACTGTGGTGGGTGAAGTGGTTATGCCACAGCTGATGAATAATTTGTGTATTCTGTCAAATAACCTACAGGGTATTCCTGAACAAAACAACATTTTTTAGTATCCACATCCAAACCGCAAACCAGCCCGTTTCACCATCATAATGATTTTTCTGTCATGTTGATTTATCGATCAGGTGTGGTCCATCTTGCTGTAACCGTTATACTTTCCAAAAGCAACATACTATTAGGTTTGTACCACATTTCTTAAGATTTTAGACTACGTTTGCAAAAACCTTTCTTAATTTGAAGGCAATTTATGTCAGTGTTAAAAAAAACAAACTCACAGAGCATTTTTAAAGATGGTTTTATATTTTTACCGTTTGTTAAAGTTTGTATTGTTCATTAAACATATGAAAATATCAATCTCAAAAATCAGGCAGACAGGCCGTTCAGGCAGACAGCTGTACAGTAGCATCACTTGCCCCCTCCCCATAGGGCGTTAAAACAGCAGGAACGCACGGTTCATGAAACACACTGGATGTCGCCTGGCATTTAAAGGTTAACAATCAAGACATGCATGACAGACAGGTGTAGACCTCTTGGTCACAGAAGCTTGGCAGTACACCATCGCCTAGTCTGCACAGTCTAGGACTAGGGTGGAAAAGTCAGTGGACATCAACGACTTGCTCATCTTTATGAACGTTACGCAGTCTACACTTTCAGGGGACCGCCGGATGTGCTTATCAGTCCAGCAGCACTGAAGACAAGTTCAAAGAGAATGCTGGCTGCTGGGCAGGCCAAAACTTCCAAGGCATGACTGGCGAACTAAGGACACTTTTCCATTTTTGAAGACCAAAATGCAAAAGGGTCCAATCCTCCCATTTTGGCATGGATGTTGAGCTCTAGATACTCCTGCACCATACTCTTCAGTTGTTCACTATGTGTCAGACTTCTACTCTGTTCTGCTGGTGTATGCGATAGTATAAAAAAAAAATTGTGCCGCAAATCACAGAAATTGTTTGTGGCACTTGAACTGCTGCTAATGCTTCTGCGTTGATGACGCGAAGTTCCCGTAAAAGTACTGTTAAAATGGGTCTACAGGCTTGTTTCAATACTCCAGCATCTGTGCGTCCCTTTCCAGTGGTGGAAGCATTTTACTAATTTGACTCTTGTACAGTGGATCTAACAGAATGACAACCCAGTTGAAAGCACTATTTCTAATAGTAACGGTAAGGACATCCTTTTGCAAAATAGTGAAGCAAGAAGGCACTCATGTGTCAGACACTTCCATGCGGTCCAAGTCCATGTTGTTTTGGTGCTGGGGTAACGCTCAAGTTTGCGTCCTCCGTCCTCTCCCACCAACCAGAGACAAAAGACACGGGATTAATATCTCCTTAGTCTCTGGACTTTTCTGCGCCCATCCCCTCTTCCTCCTCCATTTGTTCCTCGGCTCCTGCACCTTCATTACTACTTTGTCTGTTACCATGAGCCCGCCTCGGTCCATGGACTCTACCCTCCCATGACAATCGTCAGTGGGACAACTGTCCGGACCTTACACTAAATAGATACCTTCCTCATGCTCCCCTGCTTCCTCCTCTAGGACCACCACCATCTCCTCTCACACATTATTCAAAGTGCGTGCCAACATGTAGATGAGCAGAATAGTGATGCTAATGATGGCATAGTCCAAACTAACCATCTTTGTAGCCATTTTGAAACTGTGCAGGAGGGTTCAGAGGGCCTTCATCTGTGCCCATTGTGCAATCGTGATTTGCCCCACATCCGGACTGCAGTGTTTAGGGTTATGTGTCATGGCATAGCACACCAGGGCTTGCTGAGGTTGGTACAATCGCAACATGTGCAGAGTGTAATTCCACCATGTCGCACATCGCATATCAGGAGACCAAAACTCCTTTGTAGCTCTGCAATCGATTAGTTGCGAAGTGCAAATAGCGGAAGTGAGCACACACCAACTGTGCCTTGTGCAGCAGTGCGTCTAGCCCAGGATAGTGGGCTAGAAATTTCTGGACAACCAGGTTCAGGATGTGAGCCATGCAAGGCAGATGTGGGATGTCACACAGACGTAGGGCCGCTAATAGGTTTGCCCCATTGTCGCACACGGCCTTCCCTGGATCCAGGTTCAGTGGAGACAGCCATTGATCAAAGTCTGCCCGGATAGTAGTCCACAACTCTGCAGCTGTGTGACTGCGTTCTCCGATGCAAATTAATTTTAGCACTGCCTGATTACGTTGAGCCCTTGCTGAGCTGTGGGGGGGAGGGCAATTTTCTCTACGCTCTCTGAACGCATGTCAAATTAAAAAAAAGAGGTTGAGGGCGCAGATGGAGGACCTAAAGGAGGTGGAGGAAGCGGTAGATCCAGAAGTTTGCCCTAAAAACCTTGGGACTTCAACACTTTGGAAGGAGTCCCTTCCCCGCCTGCTCCCGCAGCCACCGGAGTGACCCAGTGCCTAGTCAGGGAGATGTAACGCCCCTGCCCATGCTTGGTCTTCCAGGCGTCAGTGGTGAAATGCGCCCTGTGAGACTCAGTTTTTCAAGGAAAAGGTAATCTTGGCTGTAACATGATTGTGTAGCACAGGTACAGCTTTTCTAGCGAAGTAATGGCGACTGGGAAACTGGTACTGGGGAATTGCAACGGCCATCAGGTCTCGTCCACCAGGCGGAAAGGCAGCAGTTCCGTGGCCAAGAGTTTCGATATGGTGAAGTTCAAGCACTTCGCTTTGCAATGTGTGGGAGGAAATGGTCTTTTACGTGATCAAAACTGCGGGACAGAGGGTTGGCTGCAGTGCTGGGAGGGTGGAGTAAGGTGTACACGACCGAGCAGTGGACTGGGAGGGAGGTGTAGTGGGAGATTGAATGATGGATTGAAAAAGAAGTAGTGTGGTCCAAGTCTCACATGGATGAAAAACACCAGTCACAGGCACTTTCGGAACACCTGATGGGCCCTCACTCACCCCCACTGTAGCGGTTACACAAGAGGAGGTTCTGCCGTCGGAGACCTGTGTTCAATAGTTTCTCCGGTGATGCAGGAGGAAGAAATGGCAGACGATATTGATTTGGTGGCTGGGTAAGCCCGTTAGTCCGCATTTTAGTGCAGTGAGATTCCCGTAGTAACACATGTTGGTTCACCATGTTCCTTGCATGTAGTTGTCAAATTATTGAATTTTTCCCTCTACTCAGTCTACAACGTTGGCAGATAACAATAGATCACGACAATGCTCCTCCGATTGTCTCACTACCAGGCAGTAGTCCAGATATGGAATTATCAAAGTGTCCTGCTCTCGCACATGGGCCATCATCTCCACTATAATTTTAGTACATACCCTCGGTGCCATGGACAGACCAAGTAGTAGGGTTCTGAACTGGAAATGCATGACACTCTGACCCCACCGGTATGGCGATTCATAGATACCTCTGGTGGTGATTGTGAATCGGGATGTGATAATAAGCATCCTTCAGATCCAACAATGCCATAAAGTAACCCAGGTACAAAAGTCTGATTGCTGTTTTTACAGATTCCATCTTGAAGGAACGGTGAACCAAGAATCTGTTTAGCCCCTTCAAGTTGATAGCTCTGAACAATGCATCTGGTTTATCATAAATAGGGAAGGGTGGGGGAGGGGGAGTAGAAACCAGTCACCTCTTGTTCCTTGGTTACTACTGCCAAGACGTTCTTCTGTACAAGGGTTAAGCCTTCCCTCTCCAGAGCAAGACGACAGTTCAGGGATCTCTTCACGAATGTTCTAATTAAGGGCCCCCGAGGGGACGAAGAGAACATATGTGAAGTGAAAACCATTTCCGGTGAGTACCTCTTGAAGCTCATCAAGAGAATGCCAAGAGTGTGCAAAGCAGTATACAGTACAGACCAAAAGTTTGGACACACCTCATCTCTAGAACAACTATTAAGAGGAGACTTTGTGCAGCAGGACTTCATGGTAAAATAGCTGCTAGGAAACCACTGACTTGTGGAAGAGACTTGTTTGGGAAAAAGAACACAAGGAATGGACATTAGACCAGTGGAAATCTGTACTTTGGTCTGATGAGTCCAAATTTGAGATCTTTGGATCCAACCACCGTGTAGGACCCAGCAAAGGAGGTTGCCGTGAAGGGGTGCTGGGCTGGTATTGCAATGGCCATTATAATATTCTAAATACCTACATTTACGTTACAAGGTAGAATTTATTTTGGTTTTTCACAGTGTGCGGCTGGAATTTTTTCTCATATATATATATATCTCTCTCTCTATATATTTAGTGCCTACAAGTAGTATTCAACCCCCTGCAGATTTAGCAGGTTTACACATTCGGAATTAACTTGGCATTGTGACATTTGGACTGTAGATCAGCCTGGAAGTGTGAAATGCACTGCAGCAAAAAAGAATGTTATTTCTTTTTTTATTTTTTTTTATATTTGTGAAAAGTTAATTCAGAGGGTCATTTATTATTCAACCCCTCAAACCACAAGAATTCTGTTTGGTTCCCCTAAAGTATTAAGAAGTATTTCAGGCACAAAGAACAATGAGCTTCACATGTTTGGATTAATTATCTCTTTTTCCAGCCTTTTCTGACTAATTAAGACCCTCCCCAAACTTGTGAACAGCACTCATACTTGGTCAACATGGGAAAGACAAAGGAGCATTCCAAGGCCATCAGAGACAAGATCGTGGAGAGTCACAAGGCTGGCAAGGGGTACAAAACCCTTTCCAAGGAGTTGGGCCTACCTGTCTCCACTGTTGGGAGCATCATCCGGAAGTGGAAGGCTTATGGAACGACTGTTAGCCTTCCACGGCCTGGACAGCCTTTGAAAGTTTCCACCCGTGCCGAGGCCAGGCTTGTCCGAAGAGTCAAGGCTAACCCAAGGACAACAAGGAAGGAGCTCCGGGAAGATCTCATGGCAGTGGGGACATTGGTTTCAGTTAATACCATAAATAACGTACTCCACCGCAATGGTCTCCGTTCCAGACGAGCCCGTAAGGTACCTTTACTTTCAAAGCGTCATGTCAAGGCTCGTCTACAGTTTGCTCATGATCACTTGGAGGACTCTGAGACAGACTGGTTCAAGGTTCTCTGGTCTGATGAGACCAAGATCGAGATCTTTGGTGCCAACCACACACGTGACGTTTGGAGACTGGATGGCACTGCATATGACCCCAAGAATACCATCCCTACATCCAAGCATGGTGGTGGCAGCATCATGCTGTGGGGCCGTTTCTCAGCCAAGGGGCCTGGCCATCTGGTCCGCATCCATGGGAAGCTGGATAGCACGGCCTACCTGGAGATTTTGGCCAAGAACCTCCGCTCCTCCATCAAGGATCTTAAGATGGGTCGTCATTTCATCTTCCAACAAGACAACGACCCAAAGCACACAGCCAAGAAAACCAAGGCCTGGTTCAAGAGGGAAAAAATCAAGGTGTTGCAGTGGCCTAGTCAGTCTCCTGACCTTAACCCAATTGAAAACTTGTGGAAGGAGCTCAAGATTAAAGTCCACATGAGACACCCAAAGAACCTAGATAACTTGGAGAAGATCTGCATGGAGGAGTGGGCCAAGATAACTCCAGAGACCTGTGCCGGCCTGATCAGGTCTTATAAAAGACGATTATTAGCTGTAATTGCAAACAAGGGTTATTCCACAAAATATTAAACCTAGGGGTTGAATAATAATTGACCCACACTTTTATGTTGAAAATTTATTAAAATTTAACTGAGCAACATAACTTGTTGGTTTGTAAGATTTATGCATCTGTTAATAAATCCTGCTCTTGTTTGAAGTTTGCAGGCTCTAACTTATTTGCATCTTATCAAACCTGCTAAATCTGCAGGGGGTTGAATACTACTTGTAGGCACTGTATATAGAGAGATATAAAATTGTACTCACTATGTGAATTTCTATCATAGACTACGGAGTTATAACCTGCATCAAACTAATGACGAGGTTTTCATCGAATGTACTTTATATACAGTACAGACCAAAAGTTTGGACACACCTAATCTCTAGAACAACAGTTAAGAGGAGACTTTGGGCAGCAGGTCTTCATGGTAAATAACTGCAAGGAAACCACTGCTAAGGACAGGCAACAAGCAGAAGAGACTTGTTTGGGCTAAAGAACACAAGGAATGGACATTAGACCAGTGGAAATCTGTGCTTTGGTCTGATGAGTCCAAATTTGAGATCTTTGGATCCAACCACCGTGTCTTTGTAGAAAAGGTGAACGGATGGACTCTACATGGCTGGTTCCCACCGTGAAGCATGGAGGAGGAGGTGTGATGGTGTGGGGGTGCTTTGCTGGTGACACTGTTGGGGATTTATTCAAAATTGAAGGCATATAGAACCAGCATGCCTCCCACAGCATCTTGCAGCGGAGTGCTATTCTATCCGGTTTGAGTTTAGTTGGACCATCATTTATTTTTCAACAGGACAATGACCGCAAACACACCTCCAGGCTGTGTAACGGCTATTTGACTAAGAAGGAGAGTGATTGGGTGCTATGCCAGATGACCTGGTCTCCACAGTCACCACACCTGAACCCAATCGAGATGGTTTGGGGTGAGCTGGACCACAGAGTGAAGGCGAAAGGGCCAACCAGTGCTAAGCATCTCTGGGAACTCCTTCAAGACTGTTGGAAAACCATTTCCGGTGACTACCTCTTGAAGCTCATCAAGAGAATGCCAAGAGTGTGCAAAGTAGTAATGAAAGCAAAAGGTAGCTACTTTGAAGAACTTGAATGAGGAAAAAATATCGGCATAGCCAACGTAAAATAATTTCTTAATTTATTTTCACATAGTGTTAAAAAAGTCCATCCATATTCAGAAGAACCTGACGCGTTTCCGACGCAAAAGAGCGTTCTTAATCATAGGCTGTGATTAAGAACGCTCTTTTGCGTCGGAAACGTGTCAGGGTCTTCTGAATATGGATGGACTTTTTTTAATACTATGTGAAATAAATAAAGAAATTATTTTACGTTGGATGTGCCGATATTTTTTCCTATTATTCAAGTTATAGTCCACCTGGTGGACTTCATATCGTTGCACTCCATGGATGTGTGATCTATTCCATTGGGCGTGTCAAGCTTTCCTCCACTTAGTCTGTTGTACTTTGAAGAACCTAAAATATAAGACATATTTTCAGTTGTTGCACACTTTTTTAAGTATTTCATTCCACATGTTTTAATTCATAGTTTTGATGCCTTCAATGTGAATCTACAATTTTCAGAGTCCTGAAAATAAAGAAAACTGTTTGAATGAGAAGGTGTGTCCAAACTTTTGGTCTGTACTGTACATTAGGTAAAAAAAAATTTCACATACAAAAACAATTGTTGTTGTAACTTGCGATTGATTTTCTTTGTTTGTTCTAAAAATAGGAATTACTACTTACCGGTAATGATGTTTCCCGGAGCCATCATGACAGCACTGTAGGAGTTGCTCCTTTGACCTTTACAGGGACAGGAAAACGCAAGAGGTTAAAAGCCCCTCCCCATCCCCCTCTCCTCAGTGATTTTTCAAGTACCACACCAGGATGGGAGATAACACCATTTTATTAATGCATAAACGTACAACAAACACGGTACATAACCAGACGGGAGGGAAATAATAGTGCTGTCATGATGGCTCCTGGAAACATCATTACCGGTAAGTAGTAATTCCTATTTTACAGGACGCCTCATGACAGCACTGTAGGAGAATGCCAAAGTAATCCCTATGAGGGGGGACCACAGCCTGTAAAACCTTCCTACCGAACAATGTATGTTGATCAGTGAGAAGATCCAGTTTATAGTGCTTACAAAACGTGTGGGGACCAGACCACGTCGCTGTACGGCAAATTTGTTCTAAGGAAACCCCTGCTCTCTCTGCCCACGAAGTGGACAGAGCTCTGGTGGAGTGGGCCCTAAGGTGAGTTGGGGGGTCCCGACCCGCGGACTGGTAAGTAGCTGTAATCGTAGACCTAACCCAACGAGACAGAGTTGTCTTAGACACCGTCTTCCCTCGTTTTTTTCCCGCAAATTGCACAAAAATAGGGTAAAATCTATTCGCCAGCTCCGGGTAGCCTCCAAATAAGCCAGGACCGCTCTTCTGACGTCCAAAGAGCGAAGGGGTTCTTCTTGTTGGGTGGAAGAGTCGGAACAGAACGACGGCAGGACCACTTCTTGTTCTAGATTGGTTGTGGACACCACCTTCGGCCGGAACGTTGGATCAAGCTTCAAAATGATTCTGTCGTGCAGGACCTGGAGATATGGAGGCCGAATGGATAAAGCTTGCAGTTCTCCAATTCTCTTCGCAGTGGTATTGGCTACCAAAAAAGCCGTTTTGAAGGATAATTGCTGAATAGATACACTATCCAGGGGTTCGAACGGAACTTCGCAGAGCCCATTGAGAACCAGACCCAAATCCCATGGAGGAACTGTGGATCGAATAGTAGGTCGTAATCTTTGGAGCCCTTTGACAAAACGGACTATCCAAGGATGGGAGGCAAGGGAAGCATCGAAGAACACACAGAGTGCCGAGATCTGGACTTTTATCGTACTAGGTTTAAGGCCCTGGCGGAAACCTTCTTGAAGAAAGTCAAGGATCCGAGGAATATCCGGACGGGCACTGTCCAGTGGCTCCTCACCTAGGAAGGCACAAAACCGAGTCCATATCCGCCGATAAATCGCCTGGGTAACCGGCTTCCTACTGGTTTGCAGGGTAGTAATAACTGCTGCGGATAAGCCCTTATTCTTCAAGAATCGCCCCTCAGGATCCAAGCAGACAGATGAAGATTGGGAAGATCCTGGTGGAAAACCGGACCATGGCTGAGTAGATCCTCCCGTAGGGGAAGAAGAACGGGCTCGTCCACCGCCATGCTGTTCAGGAGTGGGAACCAGCTCCTTCTCGGCCAAAACGGAACAATGAGGATGACCTTGGCCCTGTCCTGTCGGATCTTCTGAAGGACTCTGGAAATCAATGGAAGAGGAGGGAAGGCATATACCAGGTCCATGACCCAAGGCTGAGACATCGCATCCACTGCGTCTGGTCGGTCGTTGGGATTGAGAGAGAAGAAGTTCTTGCACTTCGAGTTGCTCCTGGATGCGAACAGGTCCCAATGAGGCGTCCCCCACCGGGCAATTAGCGACTGGAACACTGAGTCGTTGAGGCACCAACCTGCGGGGTCTATCCTGTGTCTGCTGAGATAATCCGCCAGATGATTGTCGGATCCCTTCAGATGGACAGCCGAAATGGACAGGACAGAGGTCTCGGCCCAGCGGAAGATGCGGTGCGCCAAGGCTTGTAACTGGTGATGTCTTGGGCCGCCCTGGTGTCTGAGAAAGGCCACCGTTGTTACATTGTCCAAGAGGACGCGGACATGTTGATTCAGGAATAGGTGTTTTCTGCTGCTGAGGGCCTGCCAGACTGCGTTCAACTCCCTGTAGTTGGAAGAGTAGGTCATCGACTGGTGTGGCCATGTTCCCTGGAAGGAAACGTTGCCCACGTGTGCCCCCCAACCTGTTTGGCTGGCGTCTGTAATGAGCGTAACAGATGGCGAGCAGTCCCAATGAACTCCCACCGAGAGATGCTCCCTGTTTGTCCACCATCGCAGAATGCGTCGGAGCCGCACCGGAAGGAAGATCTTGCGGTTCAAGGTGGCTCGGTTGGTCAGCAAGCAGTGGTGACCCACTGGTCTTGAAAGAATCAGTTGCTGAAGCTGTCTTGAATGAAACTGGCTCCACCGTACACATGGGATACAGGACGTCATCAGACCCAACACCCTCATAGCTTCCCGGATAGTGCACTTCTCCTGACTTCGGAAGGCCCGTATTCTGAGTTGGAGTGACCTCACCTTCAGGGCCGGTAAGAATGACATTCTGGCATCCGAGTCCAGAAGTATGCCTAAGAAGATCTTTCTGGATTCCGCAAGTAAATTTGATTTGTGAGTGTTCACCATCCACCCCAGAGACTGGAGTTGGAGCAGAGCGAGTTCCACTTGTTGGGACAATTCTCTTGGGTTGGCTGCAATGAGGAGTAAATCGTCTAGGTATGGAACAATGTTGACACCTAGTGTTCTTAGGTGGGCCACCACCTCTGCCATAACTTTTGTGAAGGTTCGGGAAGCGGATGACAGGCCAAAGGGAAGGCACCGGAACTGGTAATGATAGATTACACCCTGTTTTTCTACAGCAAATCTCAGGAATTTTTGACAGGTGGGGTGTATAGCTATGTGATAATATGCGCTTGACAGGTCTATTGTGGCCATAACGGAATGATGACTGATGAGTGGGATGGTGGATCTGATGGATTCCATACAGAATTTTTTGTAGCGAACGAACCGATTCAGGGGCTTTAGATTGATAATGGTGCGCACATCTCCCGACGGTTTTAAGACGGTAAAGAGACTGGAGTAGTGGCCCCTGAAGTGTTCCCGAGGAGGAATAGGACATATTGCTCGGGTACGTAACAGATTTTGGACCTCGGACCAGAGACGGATGGACGAGTCTGGGGAGCGAAATCGTGTGAGAAGAAATCTGTCGGGGGGCACCCGAGAGAATTCTATCTGGAGACCCCCTGATACCACTTGGAGAACCCAAGGATTAGACGTGATGCGTTCCCACGCAGTTTGAAAGTTCGCCAGGCGTCCGCCCACCCTGGCGTCAGGACCGATGTTGTTTTTTCCTAGTGTCAAAGGAGGGATTCCTCTCTTTTCCCCCTTTGTAATAGCTCCATCTACCTGATTTACCCCTACTTTTGTAGTCAGGATTTCTAAAGGATCGAAACCGACGGGTAGGAGGGCCCCGACGAGGCTTTTCCTCGGGGAATCCACCTTTCTTATCAGAGGCCTTTTCTAGTATATCATCTAGAGCGGGACCAAAAACTCAAACACCTGAAAATGGGATAGCACACAATTTGTTTTTAGAGGCGCAATCCCCCGACCACGTTTTTAACCATATGGCCCGGCGGGCAGAATTAGTTAATGCCTCATTTCTAGCAGAAAATCTAATCGATTCCGCCGAAGCATCTGCCATAAATCCTGTGGCAAGTTTCAGGAGGGATATAGAGTCCTGGACAGTCTCCCTGGGAGCCCTATCCACAACCAGGGATTCTAGGTCATCCAACCACCTGGACATGGACCTGGCCACTGAAGTAGCCGCAATGTTAGTTTTGATAGTGGTGGCCGCAGCTTCCCATGCCCTTTTCAGGAGGCCGTCTGCCTTTCTGTCCATTGGGTCTTTCAGCCCAGAAGAGTCCTCAAATGGGATAGCAGTCTTTCTAGCTACCTTAGCCACCGGTACATCGATTTTAGGTACATCCTCCCAGTCCTTAATATCATCAGGTTCGAATGGGAGGCGAACCCGAAATTCCCTGGGAATTACTAACTTCTTCTCAGACTCCTGCCATTCCTCCATTATCATTGCTCTGACATGGGGATTGACAGGGAATACTCGATGGCGTTGAGACCTGAGCCCTCCGAACATTTCGTCCTGGACAGACCTCGGTTTCTCCTGCTCCTCCACCATCATTCTCTTTCTGACGGCTCGAAGAAGGTCATCCGTATCACAGAAGGAAAAAAAGATACCGACGGCCCTCCTCCGGTGCCGGACCTGCCGTCTCCTCCTCTAACTGAGAATCAGAGTCATAAGAAACCTCTTCATCTTCTGAAGAGATCCCCATGTCCTGCCGCTGTCTTTTGTGAGGCGCGTCTCGACATTCCAGGTGGGATGAGGTACTGGCAATGACCGACTGTACTTCCTCGCGGATCATAGCTCTCATGTCCGTCAGCAGGGAATTTTGTTCACTGGAAACCAATTCAGCTATACAAGGGTCACATAGCTGCTTAGTACAGGACTCTGATAGATGTGAATGACAGACTGCACATTTTTTTATCCTGGCTGATTTCCTCTGAACATTCTTAGGAATAGTGCCGGTGCGTGCCGTGGAAGAATCCTAAACTGAAGGGGTAGACTGAATCAGTTACTACCCTCATCCTCTCTGGTCAGAACCCAGGTACACCTGCACTTACTTGACCCTGGGACTCTTCAGGGGGCCCAGCATCCGACCTGTCACCCTTATCCATTACAAGCCGAGAGTAAGTCGATACACAGAGAATAGTGTGCTCATCCCCCGTTCCAACGGTTTGATTATCTGTTTGGGCGACGTCCGGGTCCGTTCCCGCCTCCAGTGCTCCGTCCCGGATCACACACTGCCTTCCAGGGCGCCGCCATATTCCGACCAGGAATAGCGCCAATCTCTGCACTGCGCATGCGTCAGCGTGCGTGTCATGCTGGAACGCATGGCGTGCGCATACCCGGAAGTGCCACATGGCCTGCAGTGGACAGCGGGATGCCGAGAGCCCTCACCTGAGGGAAGCGGCTGTTGCCGGGAACTCCTGCTCCACCGGCTGGCTGAGGGACCTCTCCTTTAGAGGTGACTGGCAGGAAGGAGAGAGCAAGCCCCCCCGATCCGCCTGGACCCCGTACATCCGACGGTAAGACTTGCGTCCGTCCTGTACAGGGACAGGAAAAACACTGAGGAGAGGGGGATGGGGAGGGGCTTTTAACCTCTTGCGTTTTCCTGTCCCTGTAAAGGTCAAAGGAGCAACTCCTACAGTGCTGTCATGAGGCGTCCTGGAAAAAAACTTTTTTGCTTGTATTCTAGACAGTATACTGAGAAAGGCTATTGTATTAGCTGAAGCATCTGTCATAACTGTCAAACAATTGTTCATATTTATTTTTTCACATGAAGAATCATCAATAAAGCAATCTTTTGTTCAAAAGAACATATTTTCTCCATTTCTTTTTGAGTGCCGAAGGTTTTTTTTGTATTTTCTGATAATTTTTTACTTCTGAGCACCAATTATAATGGTTGAGCCAGATTCTTTCTTCTTTATCGGACTATTTTTTGTTTTAGAGCTCTTGATAGTGGAGTGACATCACAGATGTCAAATTCAACATTTTCATATCATGAGGACGAATCCTCGGCTGTTCTCTCAAGAGTCTAAAAAGAAGAAAATTCCAGTGTCTCCAGGAGACTAGTAGAATAAAAATAGATTCTTTATTTAATCTTTAAAATGATCCATCATCGGTACAAAAGAGAGGCACAAACAAGCAGGACAGAGGAGCTTTTTCCTACGCGTTTCGACCTGTTCAGGTCTTTGAATGGAAAGCTGAATTTTCTCCATTTAATTATCACAAGAGTCACCTCTTCGAATCAGTTTTTGGCAGTATCTTCTACAGAAGCAAGAAACATGGATTATGAAACGGAGCTTAGACGTCTCACAGCACTAGAATTACATACAGTAACCCTTGCAGAGTAAGGCGAAAAGGAGTCCCAGAGGTCTGAGGGTTTCCGTCAGACCTACGTTATTGTCGGATAATCAAGAATACTGTGATAGATATGAGTATCTTGAACAAATGTTCTTTTGATTTAATTACTCTTACTATTGATTATTTGCCAAAGGAACTCATCAGTAGCAGAGAAGATCAAGTCGATTGAGGTCTAACTTTCAAAAAATCTCATACAAGCAGCGTTTAACAAATTGAAGACAAAATCAAGTGAGAACATTACTGAATTTAGGAAAACAATACATGATAGAAAGCGGGCCAAGTTTTTGAGAGATCAAGAAGACTACACCAAAGGGCAAATATACAGATAGCGCTGTGGAGAACCGCAACCTTTCCAGTATGGTACAAGATACGAACACTATTCTTCGTCAAGCAGTGTGGAGAGCGATCAAGGCCTGAGCAGAAGGGGTTTTTAGGACAACGTCGGTAAAGAAACCAACAGAGAATAAGGAAACAGAACACAATGCATGACTGCCCGCTCACAGGTATGCTACCGCTGGTGTACAACATCTCAGTCAACTTATCCCCGACACAACTTGAAGTATTACAGAAAGGGACTTAGTTTCTGACCACACTCCCAAGTTCAATACACTCACAGTGGAACAAGAGTTCCATCGGTTCTACAGAAATGTTAGATTGAAGGCACACATGGGTAAAGATAACAATATAACTCCCACTGACACATCTACACCATCTCATACTGAAGCCTTATCGTTAAAAGAATTGGGACTTAAGACCCCGAGTACTTTTAACCCACCTAAATGCGATCACCCAGCGAAGAAGTTTATTTAGTGTCCAATGATGTTCTGCGTTTGTTTGATATTGTAAAGAAGGGGGAGTTACACACTAATAGAAATTTGACGGGTCCACAAAAACAGGCTATACAAGAATTTAAAAAAATGACACCAGGCTCATCATAAAACCAGCTGATAAAGGTGGAGCAATACTGTAGTTGTCATGGACAAGGCTTACTATGTACAAGAAATACTAGGTCAATTAGATGATAGCTCCACCTATACCCCGATACAGAAGGATCCTACATCAGAAGTACGTATTACGGAGACCTTAACCCCTTCACGACCGCGGGCAGTAAAATTACGTCCTATTTTAACGTGACTTAACGACCAGGGACGTAATTTTACTGCCTAAACTTCATTTGATTGCCGTGGCCATAGCAACGGCTTTCAAATGATGTCCCCTGCTGTTTCTTACAGCAGGGGACCTTTGCTTGACCCTAGGGGGGGCGGCATCGCCACCCCATATCGACGATCGATGTGATTGGCTGTTCAAATCTGAACCGCCAACCACATCGATCGCACTAATTTCGGCAAAAATAATGCCCGAATTAGTGCGATCCTGTGAGATCCAGCTATGAGATGCCGCAGCTGCTGCAGCATATCATAGGTGGACCTCAAACATGTCTCCCCCAGCCCCTGCAGCACTGATTGGAGCGATCGTGCTATGACGCGCAATCGCTCCAATCAGTGTGCAGTGGGGCGGTGTGATTTGCCGGTGGCCGCCCTCCCCAGGCCTGTGCTGGCCTGCGAGCCCTCCCCCAACATGTCTGCAGCGTGCAGTGGCTGGTACTTGTGGTACCACGCCACCGCCGCTGCTGCCGCCGCCGCCGCCCTAGCTGTCACCGCTGCTGCACGTGAGTACTGTGCTCACTTTGCAGCCAGCCCGTGCGCGCTCCCGTGGTGCCCCTGCGCGCTCCCGTGGTGCCCCTGCGCGCTGCCATGGTAGCCCCTGCCGTGCCCCCCCCCGCGATCTGCTCCCCCCAACCCCCCCCCCCCGACATCCCGATCTGCTCCCCCCGCGATCTGACTGCCTCCCCCATTATCTCTGTTCTGCAGCTCCCTCTCCGGTCTCCCCCTCTGCTCTACCCCCTCCCCCTCTGCTTCCCCCCCCCCTCTCTGCTCTCACTCCCCCCCCCTCTCCCCCTCTGCTCTCCCCCGACGTCCTCTTACCTGTCTTCACCGGCCTGATCACATCTGCGTCCATCGCTGGGTCCTTCCTGGGCATTCTGCTGATCTGCCTGCTGCTCCTGTAAAGCTGTCCATCTCTCTGCCATCTATTCCTCTGCAGCTCTTCTGGTCAGTGTTCCTCCTGCTAGTCCTCTGGGTACTGTGAGTATAACTTTTTTTTTTTTTTTCCGTATCCCCTGTCCATTTTTACACCTCATCCGTCCGTGCGTCCCGCCAAGCGCTGATCAGGGATGCAGATAACGGATCGGCATCCCTGCTCAATTTTTGGCGTGACTTTTTTTTTTTTTTCCGTATCCCCGACGCTTTTTGTATCGCATCCGTCCGTGCGTCCCGCCAAGCGCTGAACAGGGATGCAGATAACGGATCGGCATCCCTGCTCAATTTTTGGCGTGACTTTTTTTTCCGTATCCCCGACGCTTTTTGTATCGCATCCGTCTGTGCGTCCCGCCAAGCGCTGATCAGGGATGCAGATAACGGATCGGCATCCCTGCTCAATTTTTGGCGTGACTTTTTTTTTTCCGTATCCCCGACGCTTTTTGTATCACATCCATCCGTGCGTCCCGCCAAGCGCTGATCAGGGATGCACATAACGGATCGGCATCCATGGTCAATTTTTGGCGTGACTTTTTTCCATATTTGCGACGCTTTTTGTATCGCATCCGTCCGTGCGTCCCACCAAGCGCTGATCAGGGATGCACATAACGGATCTGCATCCATGGTCAATTTTTGGCGTGACTTTTTTTTTTTTTACGTATCCCCGACGCTTTTTTTTATCGCATCCGACCGTGCGTCCTGCAGCGGCCGATCAGTGCACTGCGTCTGTGCGTTTGAAAAGTCAAATGGCGCTCCTTCTCTTCTGAGCCCCGCCATGCGCTCAAACAATTTATTTCCACCACATATGAGGTATCTGCGTACTCAGGAGAAAATGCACAATACATTTTATGGTGCATTTTTTCCTGTTACCCTTGTGAAAAAAAAAGCTACCTAGTTGAAGCAACCGTTTTGTGGTAAAAAAAAAAATTTTTCTTTTCACGGCTCAACGCTATAAACTTCTGTGAAGCCCCCAGGTGTTCAAAGTGCACATCAAACATCTAGAAAAATTATTTGAGGGCTCTAGTTTCCAAAATGGTGTCACTTGTGGGGGAGCTCCACTGTTTAGGCACCATAGGGGGTCTCCAAACGTGACATGGCGTCCGCTAATGATTCCAACCAATTTTGCTGTCAAATGGCGCTCCTTCTCTTCTGAGCCCCGCCATGCGCCCAAACAATTACTTTCCACCACATATGAGGTATCTGCGTACTCAGGAGAAAATGCACAATACATTTTATGGTGCATTTTTTCCTGATAGCCTTGTGAAAAAAAAAGCTACCTAGTTGAAGCAACCGTTTTGTGGTAAAAAAAATTTTTTTTCTTTTCACGGCTCAACGCTATAAACTTCTGTGAAGCCCCCAAGTGTTCAAAGTGCTCACCAAACATCTAGAAAAATTATTTGAGGGCTCTAGTTTCCAAAATGGGGTGACTTGTGGGGGAGCTCCATTGTTTAGGCACCTCAGGGGGTCTTCAAACCCGACATGGCGTCCGCTAATGAGTGCAGCTAATTTTGCATTCAAAAATTCAAATGGCGCTCCTTGCCTTCCGAGCACTGCCGTGTGTCCAAAGATTTGATTTCCACCACATATGAGGTATCTGCGTATTCAGGAGAAAATGCACAATACATTTTATGGTGCATTTTTTCCTGTTACCCTTGTGAAAAAAAAAGCTACCTAGTTGAAGCAACCGTTTTGTTGTAAAAAAAATTTTTTTTCTTTTCACGGCTCAACGCTATAAACTTCTGTGAAGCCCCCAGGGGTTCAAAGTGCTCACCAAACATCTAGAACAATTATTTGAGGGCTCTAGTTTCCAAAATGGGGTCACTTGTGGGGGAGCTCCATTGTTTAGGCACCTCAGGGGGTCTTCAAACCCGACATGGCGTCCGCTAACAGGTGCAGCTAATTTTGCACTCAAAAATTCAAATGGCGCTCCTTGCCTTCCGAGCACTGCTGTGTGTCCAAACATTTGATTTCCACCACATATGAGGTATCTGCGTACTCAGGAGAAAATGCACAATACATTTTATGGTGCATTTTTTCCTGTTACCCTTGTGAAAAAAAAAGCTACCTAGTTGAAGCAACCGTTTTGTGGTAAAAAAAAATTTTTTTCTTTTCACGGCTCAACGCTATAAACTTATGTGAAGCCCCCAGGGGTTCAAAGTGCTCACCAAACATCTAGAAAAATTATTTGAGGGCTCTAGTTTCCAAAATGGGGTCACTTGTGGGGGAGCTCCATTGGTTAGGCACCTCAGGGGGTCTTCAAACCCGACATGGCGTCTGCTAATGAGTGCAGCTAATTTTGCGTTCAAAAATTCAAATGGCGCTCCTTCCCTTCCGAGCTCTGCCGTGCGCCCAAACAATTGATTTTTACCACATATGGGGTATCAGTGTACTCAGGAGAACATGCACAATAAATTGTATTGTGTACTTTCTCTATTCTCCCTTGTAAAAATGAAAATTTTATGGCTAAAGTAACATTTTTGTGTTAAAAAGTAAAATTTTCATTTTTTCCTTCCACATTGCTTTGGTTCCTGTGAAGCACCTAAAGGGTTAATAAACTTATTGGATGTGGTTTTGAGCAGTGTGAGGGGTGTAGTTTTTAGAATGGGGTCACTTTTGGGTATTTTCTGTCACCTAGGCCTCTCAAAGTCACCTCAAATGTAATGTGGTCCCTAAAAAAATTATTTTGTAAATTTTGTTGGAAAAATGAGAATTTGCTGATGACCTTTGACCCCTTCTAACTTCCTAACGGAAAAAAAATTTGTTTCGAAAATTGCGCTGATGTAAAGTACACAAGTGGGAAATGTTATTTAGTAACTATTTTGTGTGACATATCTCACAGATTTATGGGCATAAATTTTCAAAGTTTGAAAATTGCGAAATTTTCAAAATTTTCGCCAAATTTCCTAAATTTTCACAAATAAACGCAAAAAATATCGGCCTAAATTTACCACTGACATGAAGCACAATATGTCACGAAAAAACAATCTCAGAATCGCCAGGATCCGTTGAAGCGTTCCAGAGTTATAACCTGTCAAAGTGACACTGGTCAGAATTGCAAAAAATGGCCCGGTCATTAGGGTGTTTTAGTGGCCGGGGGTGAAGGGGTTAATAAGCATAAAAGACCAATAGATAAAAAGATTATAGAATATTTGCAAAATCAATATGCAGTAACACCTATCCTGTATACCTTGCCCAAGATACATTAAAATCTAGAGAGGCCCCCTGTTAGACCTATACAGTGTTTCCCCGAAAATAAGACCTAGCAGGATTTTTCAGGGAGGCTTAAATATAAGACATCCCCCGAAAGTAAGACCTAGCCGCGGTCAATAATGAAGTGTCCGTGCAGCAGTAAGAAAGTTAAACATACTGCAGGACATTTCATTATTGACAGTGGGCACCCCCAAAGGACAGAAGAAAGAAGATAGAAGACCCCGTGATCATACTCACCAGACGCCGACCGGATGCAGGTGAGCGCAGGTCCTGCAGTGGAACACACACATACATCAGATCACATACATACATACATACACACACACACACACACACACACACACACACACACTACAGATCGCATCCACACACTCACCACATACAGCGATATTGCTTGCTTCTCGGCGCTTGCGACACTGTGCAGTTTATCTTCCAGGACTTGCGGGAGGATCACATGGCCGGAAGCATGTGATAGCTCCGGATGTTGTGAGTGTGTGCGTGTGATTGTACAGGTATGTGCGATATCGTGAGTGTGTGTGAGTGTATGCAATCTAATGTGTAAGTGTATGCAATCGGATGTGTAAGCGTATGTGATCTGATGTGTGAGTGCCGGCCGGACACAGGGGAGAACGGTGTGCAGCATAGCTGCCTGGAGCTCCCACCAGAGGTCACAGGGAGGAATGATGTGAAAGCTGTGTGTGTGTGTTTGTGCTTTCTGATGTGTGAGTGTGATCTGATGTACCGTATTTTTCGGACTATAAGACGCACCGGACTATAAGACGCACCCTTGTTTTAGAGGAGGAAAAAATAGAAAAAAAATAAAATTAAAGTAAAAGAATGCGGTCATAACACACTTATTTTACTGCTGACAGGGTTACTGAGGTAATAATATCCCCAAATTCTGTCCTCATATCCTCCATTCTGGGTACCTTCCAGGTATATATGGCCCCCATCGTGGAATATGTATGTTCCCCATCATTATATGTGTGATCCTCCAACCTGGTGTGTGTGTGTGTGTATATATAGTGTGTGTGTGTGTGTGTGTGTGTGTGTGTGTGTGTGTGTATATATATATATAGTTATATAGTGTGTGTGTGTGTATATATAGTTATATAGTGTGTGTGTGTGTGTGTATATATAGTTATATAGTGTGTGTGTGTGTGTGTGTGTGTGTGTGTGTAAATATATTATATATATATATATATATATATATATATATATATATAATATGATCCAACCCCATCCAGGTGTACAGTAATGACTTTATATATTATTTATTGCCTTACTTTTACTTATGTGCTGCTCACCATGCTTCAGTTTGGTCCTGGCATTACAAACAAAGTCTGCCATATCTCAAGGACCTGCAGTGATGTAATGGAGAGGCGGGGCACTGTGCTGTCCTGTGCTGCTCTGGCCCATCCCTCTGCATTACATCACTGTAGGTCCTTGTCAGCTACAGGAGACTGTTTCTAGTGCAGAGGCAGGAGCAAAGTGAAAGTAATTTGAGCCCTCAGCACAGAGACTGCGGCTGTGCTGTGAAGGTATGCCGTGCTCTGGCCCGGACACTGCAGTGATCTGCACATCCTCCGGGCGAGACATGACTGCAGCTGCACTCTGCTCCTGCCTCCTAAACAGCGAACACACAGTCTCCCCAGCCTCTGCAGGAAGCCGGCGACTGGAGCTCCCATGTGTGATCGCTGTTTACATTAAACAAGTATTCATTAGCTGCTCCTCACACCCCCTGACTGCAGAAAGAAGTGGGTGGGGAGCAGCTAATGAATATTCACTGACTTTAAGCAGCGGGCACACGTGGTTTCTCCAGTCGCCGACATCCTGCAGCAGCGACCCTCCCTGCCTCCTGTGATCCCACTGCATAGCGCTGACTCCCCACAGCTCCCTACCCCGCAGCTTCAGACCATAAGACGCACCCCACACTTTCCTCCGAAATTTGGAGGAAAAAAAGTGGGTCTTATGGTCCGAAAAATACGGTATGTGTCAGTCAGATGCAGGGTAGGCATGCAGCACATAGATCACAGGGAGATAGATATGGAATCTGATGTGTGTGTGTCCATATAAGTGTATGCTATCTCATGTGTGAGTGTGTGTGTATATGTGTGAGTGTGTGTGTATATGAGTGTATGCTATCTGATGTGTGAATGTGTGTTCTCATGTATGTGTGTCGGCAAGATGCAGGGGAGGGCGACGTGCTGGGAGGTCTGGGATCCACACAGACACCCCGAGCTAGTAAGTATGATGATCCTGGGAAGGGGGGGGGGTGGCTTCTGCTTTTTGTGGGGGGTAAACTTACCCCAAATCATGTCTCCTCGAGAATAAGACACCCCCTGAAAATAAGACTTAGTGCTTTTTTGGGGGCAAAAAAATAAAATAAAAGACTGTCTTATTTTTGGGGAAAAAGGGTAGTAGCCTCGACAGACTCTATTCTATCACCTTTGGCAAAATTTCTTGATCGAGTGTTGTCATCATTAGTTCCCAAGATACCATCTTTCATTAAGGACACTTCACATTTTCTGTCCATATTGGGTGGATGAAAACATATTATTGGTAACAATGGATGTAAACAGTCTCTACACCAGTATCAATCATGATGCTGGTGTTGAGGCAATCATTTGATTTTTGGATCACTACTCCGATTTAACATCTAATCAAAAAGAACTGTGTGTAGATTTAATCAGATTAGTTCTTGAGAATAATATTTTCTTATTTCAAAATCAGTTTTTTGGCCAGCGCAGGGGGACAGTGATGGGCTCACACATGGCGCCCCCTAGGCTAATATTTTCATGGCGCATTTCGAAGATAGGTTTATTAGAAATCATCCTTTGGTACAATCACAAGCAAGGTTGTGAAAAGATATATTAATGACGTGTTCATCATTTGGAGTGGTTCTTCATCTTCTCTGAATGATTTTTGGGGGGCTTAACCATTTTATGTCTGGTCTTACTTTCACACTGCATTATGATGAACAAAAAAATCAATTCTCTCGACACCATGGTTTTTCTCAATACTGCAATCATAGAAGGAAAAGTCCCACACCACCAAGCATTACCTAAGAAGGGTATCACATGGGGGAGAAAATCAGCTCAGGTACTCCGTTGTCTCGGCTCAGAGGTGCTCGTCAGATAAGAGAAAGTATCCCATATTTAGTCCGCAAGAGAGATCAGACCACACTCTCTGGTGTAAAGCAGATATTTTTCTTTATTCAAAAATGGTGCATGATAAAAGGACAGGAGAGGAGCTAGATGCAGGCCCCCTCAAGGACGACGGCCGTTTTGCGTTAAAGCGTAATCAGACGCGAAATGGCTGTTGTCTTGGAGGAGGCCTGCACTTAGCTCCTCTCCTGCCCTTTTATCATGTATCGTTTTTGAATAAAGAAGAATATCTGCTTTACACCAGAGAGTGTGGTCTGATCTCTTGCGGACATTATTCTCAATACCGATCGTACCATTTCAACTGACTTGTTTATTAAAACAACTAACAGGAATAAATGAGTATATATCCGTAAGGACGGAAGTCAGCGTTATGACCCATATTCCTATAGTTCTGCAGCTAGATTTTTAAGGCAATAAACCCCTTACTTTGCCTGGGGTTGAACTAGTAAAAATACATAGAAAAATTCCTATATGTATAAAATTCTGCGCTGAACTAAAGTATATCTGGGTTTTTATTTCTACTCCAAGAATGGGAATATTTTCCAACTAAAAGGTTTACAAGAAATAGTACATAAAATGGAACAAAATTAGATACATTCTTAAAACCTCTGAAAAGGTGTATAACTCAATAAAAATGTGGAGCCCCGGCCGGCAGCTACCACCTGTTGCTTGAAGAAGGATAAAAAAAAGTAATTAGTGAAGAAGGGGTTAAAAGTTTTCTGCAAGAAAATAAATCCAGAGACGTCCAGAGGTTCCACAAGGATATGGTCCGTTCTAGTCTCAAACAGTATAAATATTCTTTGGTCTTCTTGAAAATTCACAGTAGAAATTAATATACTGCAGTTCCTCATAAATCCTTCAAAAATTACTATAAACCATGCATTCCACATAAACCACGCTCTCCTTGGTGTGTTTGATACTTCCCGCACTCCTAGCGTGTTAACACGCTGCAGTCACACAGGAGTGTAGCAGGAATGCAACGATACACAGAGTGCCCAACATGGGTGTCCGGTGCAAGTTACCTGATAAACGGCCACCGGTCAGGAGATTCCAATAGCAATGCGGTCTCTGCGCTGTAGTTATTCTTAGTGCCTTAACACGGCAATTTCAGCAGGGTTATGCCAGGTCTCCTCTATATAAACTCTTGATGCCTGGAGATGAGGATGCCGTCAGAGGTTGTGTCAGGTCACGGCTCCGCTCTGAGAAGGCAGTTAGGTTCCGGGGTTAGAGATCCTCTCGGGGCACGGATGCAGAAGCTGTCTTGGGCGTCCACCCATTAGACGAGTTTGAAGTTTGAGTGAATCAGACAATTAAGCCTCCACCGCAAGTAGATAGAAAGTGTATGCTGAGCTTAATCTGACGCGCGTTTCGAGGGCATTAACGGTCCCCTTCCTCAAGGATAGCACTAGAAAAAGGATTTTTCTCAAGACATTTTCTTAAGAAATTTCTTGAGTGAAGGATTAGCGCGCCTGCGTTAAAAAAACGCACCAATAATGCACCGAAAAAACGAGTGCATTTTTACTGCGCTTTGGTGCGTTTTTTTGCAGGTTGGTCACTGCGTTTTTTAATTAACAGCAATAAATAATATAGATAAGAGATAGATAATCGATTGTCGATAGATAGATGGATAGACAGATAATGGATAGATGGAAAGATGGATAGATGAATAGCTAGATAGATAATGGATAGACAGATAGATGGAGAGATAGATAGATGGATAGATAGATGAGAAAGACCTATATAATGTCCCACCCCCTTGCATATTCGAAGCTGGCACCCTTTAGTGACTTTAATGTGGCACTAAAGGGTGCTTAGCCAAAAAATAAATAATTAAAATAAAAAAACGACGTGGGCTCCCCCCTATCTTTTGTAGCCAGCTAGGGTAAAGCAGACGGCTGCAGCCTGCAGACCACAGCTGGCAGCTTCACCTTGGCTGGTAATCCAAAACAGAGGGCACCCCACGCTGTAACTTTAAATTAAATAAATAATTTAAAACAAAAACCGTGGGGTCCCCCCAAATTGGATCAATAGCTAAGGTAAAGCGGACAGCTGTGATCTGGTATTCTCAGACTAGGGAGGTCCACCGTTATTGGACACTGCGAAGCCTAAAAATAGCAGGCCACAGATGCCCCAGAAGTGGCGCATCCATTGGATGTGCCAATCCTGGCGCTTCGCCCAAACTCATCCCATTGCCCTGGTGCGGTGGCAAACGGGGTAATATATGGGGTTGATGCCAGATGTGTAATGTCACCTGGCATCAAGCCCTGGGGTTAGTGATGTCACGCGTCTATCAGATACCCAACATCACAAACCTAGTCAGTAATAAAAAAAAAAAAAATAGAAAACAAAAAAAGTTTTATTTGAAAAAACACTCCCCAAAACATTTCCTATTTCACCAATTTATTTAAAAGAACAATCAAATCCGGGTCCGGCATAATCCAATAAGGGGGTCCCACGACGATCCATACCATAGTCACTGTCCCAGTCAATGAAGAACAGAATGTTCCTTATTGGCTGGGAGAGTAGTGCAGTGACCTGAGCTAACATCAGGAGGTCAGCCCAGGTCACTGCAGGGGATGATGAGCGCTGCTGTCAGGACATTAGATGAGATCATTACCTGCTGTGACGATCTCCTGTACTCCTGACATCAGCGCTATCACTGACTTCCATTGTCCGCCGTGTTCTCAGCAGTATCACGGGAACCCATGACGTCACCACTAGTCACAGTCTCGGGCCACCCAAGAGACGTGACGTGAGAACAGAGCGGGCATAGAAGGCAGTGACAGCGCTGACGTCAGGAGTGCAGGAGATCGTCACAGCAGGTAATGATCTCTTCTAACCTCCTGATAGCAGCGCTAGTCATCCTCGCGGTTGCCCGCACTGCAGTGTGAGAAACTGCTGATACTGCAGTGCGGGTAGACAGGGAGCTGGACACAGACTGCACGGGCACTTCCGTGCGGCTTCCGGGGATTTTGCGGGCCCATTGACTTGTATTGAGTCACAGTCCGTTATTACGGAACAGAATAGGACATGTTCCATAATAACAGAATGGACATACGGCATCCGATGTGTTTTTTGTAGGATCAGATGCACACGGAAGTGCATCTATGTACCATCCGATCCTACACAAAAGACATTGAAAAGATGGTCCTGTCCGTGGGTCCACAAAAAACAGGAACTAACCAGGACAGACAGAATGGTAATTTAATGAACCCATAATGACATCACTTCCCTGCAAAACGCAGGGCAGAGATGAACATTATGTCCCAAAAAACATGAAATAACGCGCAGGAAAACACAATGAAACGCACATAATTTGCTACCAGCGTTATTCCCTGCGTGATTTCATGATTACATTACAGTCAATGAAGTGAATAAAGCAGTTAGCTGCAGAAAAGAAGTGTCATGCTCATTCTTTTTCTCAAGAAAATCTACTGAAAGAATTTTCTTGAGAAAAAAATGCAGTGTGCGCACAGCTAATTTTTTTTCCCATACGTTTTGCTTGGGAACGTCTGCAGAAAGGTTACAACCATTTTCTCAAGAAATTTCTGCAGGAAAAATGCACAAAAAACACGGGTAAAAACGCAGTGTGCGCACAGGGCCTTAAAGTAATTTTTGAAGGATTTATTAGGAACTGAAGTATATTAATTTCTACTGTGAATTTTCAATAAGAACAAAAAATATTTATATTGTGAGACTAGAGCGGACCATATCCTTGTGGAACCTCTGGATGTCTCTGGATTTATTTATTTACTTGCAGAAAACTTTTAACCCCTTCTTCACCAATACTTTTATATCCTTCTTCAAGCAACAGGTGGTAGCTGCCGGCCAGGGCGCCACATTTTTATTGAGTTTTATACAGTTTTTCAGAGGTTTTGAGAGTATCTAATTTTGTGCAATTTTATGTGATTTATGTACTATTTCTTGTAAGCCTTTTAGTCGGAAAATATTCCCATTCTTGGAGTAGAAATATAAACACAACTTACAGGAATAGTTATTGCATTTTTCAAGTAGTCATCCTAACCATGTTAAAATATCTTTACCACATTCCCAACACACTCAGGTTGATAGAATAGTAAGTAATCCTGAAACCCGTTCAATAAGATATGAGGAGATGACCCAAAAATTCATACAGAGGGGATATCCTGAACATCTTTGTAGACATAGAGACACATCAACATCAAGGATCTCGGACAATAGCCCAAGAATCAGTTGTAGAAAAGATAAGCCTGGCTCACTATCTAGTTGGGTGCTCTGGAGAAAAATCAACCTCAGAAAAATACATATAGCTCCGGCACTCCTTGGAAGAAATTGCAAAAAGTCTCGGGTGGTGCTGAATGCGTTATTATTAAACCAAGAGTGAAGTCTGTCCCATAGACGTTTCGGTCAACATCAGACCTTTATCAAGGGATCCATCAGACTAGAGTATTGTAGACATAAATATGCACCAACGGACAACAAGTGTAATCATCAATCGCGTCTGACAATAGGGTTGGGTACTGTGAACGTGTAACCCAGGTAGTGTGTCGCGCTAAACGTACGAGAAGTAGGGGAGGTCTCGTTTGCAACACTTTGGGGAGCGAGATACTGTTTGTATTTCTGTGCATGTGCTGACGGGCAAAAAAAGAAGAGAAGGGGGAAACCCAATTCAATATGTAGGGTATTATGCCCAAAGAGGTAGCCTCACGATCTGGGTGCTAGGCAAAGAGAGCAGCTGCAGGCTTAACAGGGTAAAAACCGTGGAGAATCGTCAGGAGTAAGATAGGGGACATATAGCCGGCGCTGGACTGTGCCTGTGTCTGCGACAGAGCATCCGGTCTACACACACCTACCCTGACACAGGCACAGTCCAGCATTTAAAAATGCTTAAAAAAAGAGAATCACACTGGATACTCCATTTACAAATGTAGGAACCTTATGGGCTTATTCGTGATTATGAAATATTTACCCAACTATTGGATTGTTCACATTACACCTAATGGTCATGTTGAATGAATAATTTTTGTAACTTTTGTTGGACTTATATTGACTTAATCTTTTTCTCTATAGGCGATTAAAGCTCCCGTCACATTTAACAACTCTCCAGCGATCCCGACAACGATACAACCTGATAAGGATCGCTGGTAAGTCGCTACGTGGTCGCTGGTGAGATGTCAAACAGTCAGATCTTCCCAACGACGCAGCAACGATACAGCGACCATAGCGACCTGTATAACGATCTCGGTGGTCATTGCACGCCTATGTGGCTGTACGTTTCTGAGCTCTGAGTCGTCAACAAGGTTGTTGGTAAGGCATCAAACACACCAATGCATCCTGCCCAGCAGGACCTCAATGATCAAAAAATGGTACAGGCCATTCCGACACGACCAGCGATCTCACAGTAGGGGCCTGGTCACTGCTGTGTCAAAAGTAGCGAGATCGCTGGCGAGGTCGTTGTTGCGCCACAGAATCTGTGACTCAGCAGCGATTTTGCTATGTGTGAAGGTACCTTTAGACATACTTTTATCAATCATCCTGTCCTTGACACTTCGGCAACACAATGTGCTTATCAGCACAATCGTTCTAAACACTGAGCACAATGAGCACCTCTAATCAGGTACCAGGATCACCATCACGGACTTAGCACAGGCGCAGTAGTGTTTCCTCATTTCTTGATCTCTCTCTGGGTATGAGCTATTTACAATGTTCCGCTGATGTCCGTGGATGCTCAGTGGCCACTTTCACGCCATAATTGATGTGGCACACTGCTTCTGCGTACTTCCGGTTTTCATTCACTGAGCGGTGTTTCCTGCAATCCATAGACAGGAAGCAGGAAATACCGCTCTCCCTCTAGCGTCATGTAAGGCTGGGGCCACACGGGGCACTACTGCGATGCTCGCATGACACTCGGCTCACGTTGGCAGCAATGCAGGAGCCGAGTGTCATTTTAGTGTCCCTGCGACTGTGGTCAGACTGTGCGAGTGGACCTCAGCTGCGGAGGGCGGCCCGCCTCTCAGGAGGGGCGGGCCAGCGCTGTGGAGGGGCGGGCCGTCAGGGAGGAGGGGATGGCGGGATTTCTCTCCCTCTGTCGCCGGCTATTGCGATTCTCGCTCTGCACGCGCGGTACACCGGTGTACCGTGAGTGCAGTACGATTTTTCTCTCACCCCATTCAATTGAATGGGTGCGAGAGAAAAGAGAGTCTCACATTACAATCGCAGCATGCTGCGATAGTTTTCTCGGTCCCATTAGGACTGAGAAAATAATCGCTCATGTGCTGACACACAGGTTAGAATTGGTTCGAGTGGAATGCGATGTTTTATTGCCCAAAATATGTAAGCTTGCAATCCATTCGTCAAGGATTCTCACACTTGTTTTTTTTAAAGTTCTATGTGGTTTTTCTAACTAATTTAGTGTAGGGACTCGCAAGTGTGAGAATCCTTGACGAATGGATTGCAAGCTTACATATTTTGGGCCAAAATATTAACGAACATCTCACTATTTGAGGTATGGCACATTTTATCGATTTTTGCAGGATGTGTGTGGACCTTTTGAATTCAGGTGGTAAAATGATGAGCCTGTCATGTGTTATGCACTCATATAGTGCTAACTAACCGGCCTGATCTAGTGTTGTGAGTCATTTAAAGGCTATAGTTCAGACACTGTGCATCTCAGGTATGCGTGTGAGATGAACTTATATATAGTGCTGATGGGCCTGCCTGACCTAGGTTTTTGGCATCATTTATAGGTTACAGTTCAGACACTGTGCATTTCACTCAGTATATGATGGGCTCCCAGTGCAGTGAGGTTTTTTTTTTTTTGTTTTTTTTATAGTTCTATGTGGTCTAATCTATCTAATTTTGAGTATCAGCCCTAAACTGTGAGCCTGTATGTGGGCATACAAATATTTTTTCGAAATATCCTTATACATATTGGGGTTGTACTAATTAGGTGTGCATTTCTTTGGCATGACAAGCTTTCTTACTAGTAGTTACATATATCTGGTATTTATGATTGATAGAGGCCCTCATGATTCAGCTTTCTTGATCTATTAGGATACATCTGCTGCTTTTCTTCCTTCTCTCCCCTCCCCCACTTCTCCCCTTTTCCAGTCATGTTAAGTACTTGATCAATGATAGTAGTGAGTTCCTCTATATTAATTTTCTTCCTTACACGGAATTGTTAGTCTTGTGACAGGCTATGTGCGCACGTAGCGTTCTGTCCCTGCAGAAATTTCTGCAGCGATTTGAACAGCTCACGTGCACTTCAAATCGCTGCAGAAAGAGTCCGTAATGAAAAATAAAAAAGCCGATTTCATGCGCTCTGAGTGCAGCCCCTCCCATTGACAGAGCGGGGGATGCATGCAGTGCGCAGGAAAGAAGTGACATGTCACTTCTTAGAACACGCACTTTGGACAGCAGCCAAAGCGCTGCGCTCTAATACGCCACATGCGCACATCTCTTGCATAATCTTCATAGATTATGCTGGGGACGCAGGACGCATGCAGTTACGCTGCGGTGCAGATCGCAGCGTAACTGCATGCAAATACGCAACGTGCGCACATAGCCTTATTCCTTTGGTCCTTATGTGTGGAATACACTATAAATTCACTTATTTGAATTCACTTACATTAATGATACATTCACATTATCCCTTTCATCTCACCTCCTTTCACTCTCACCTCCTTTTCTATTTCTTCTTTCTTTTTCTTAACAAAAGGTTTTTGGAAATTATATATATATCATTGTACTCCTTATGTCAATTTCTCTCAGACTACAGAGCCATAACCTACATCAAACTGATGACGAAGTTTTCATTGAATGTACTTTATATACATAGGTAGAAAAACATTTCCACATATAAAAAGTGTTATTGTAACTTGCAATTGATTTTCTTTGTTCTAAAAAAAAAACAAAAAAAAAACAACAACTTACTATACTTGTTTGTATTCTAGACAGTTTACTGAGAAAGGCTACTGTATTAGCCGAAACGTATAACTGTCAAACTGCTGTTCATATTTCTTTTTTCACATGAAGAATCATCAATAATCAATAAAGCAATATTTGTTCAAAAGAACATATTTTATATTATGGTTTTATTAAGGGACGTTCGGTCACATCTAATAGCCGTAATATACTATTAGCCCTTGACAGAGTGAATTTGAAACCTAAACAAAAAGAGTGCCCAGCACTATTAGCAATCAGTGCCGAAAAGGCAGTCCATAACGTGAGATGGAATTGGCTTTACAAAGTGCTGGACAACATACTATTTCAGGGATTCTTCTACACTAATGTACATTAGATTTATAACGAGCCAAGAACACAAATCTATATCCAAGGATTCCTGTCCTCTCCCTTCCGCTTGTGTAAGGGAACTAAACAGGGGTGCCTGTTGTCCCTATTATTGTTTATTCTCACTTTACAATGTGAACAAGACTGCTGGACAATCCGGACACGTTTAGAGGAATTCAGATAGGAAAACTGACGATTCAGGCCACAATGCTTGCAGAAAACACTTGGCTACCTGTTCCTGTCGAACCCAGGTAGCCAAGTGCAAAATATCTTGGACAGTCTGACTTCATTTAGAGTTTACTCAGGGTTTAAGATTAATGCCTCTAAATGCGAAGTTCTTGTTCCTGGGAAACCCGGAATCGAGATGGTCTCAATTTGCAGTTGGGGACTGGGTAAAGCCAAATCACATATAACATATTTGGGCATAAGAATATGTAAATCCCCCCTCTCCCCATAAAACTTACATTTTCCACCTACAATAGCGAAAATATGTTCTGATTTCAAGAGCTGGCAGGGACTTCCCTACAACGGAGAGAGAAACCATACCTAATTAAAATAATGAGCGCCTCGATGCTTATGTATCAAATGCAAACCTTACCGCTACTCTTAAAGCATACGGATACCATACTATTGAACACATCTTCCTTTACTTATCCTAGGTCTTTTCTCTCTCCAGAGAAAGTTAAACAGAAGTTTATGGCGCAGAAAAGCATGGGGGCCTTTATTTTTAAAATATGAGAGGCGACAACCTAGCGTGCCTTTTCAGGTACATTGTACATTGGATTTATTGTACCAATAGGAATGCCGCATACACATGGGAAAGGGAATACGCTAAACCCTGGGATCTGAAACCCCTTATGCATGCTAGGTATTTTAACTGCCATCCCATGTATAAAATTCTGCACTGAGACACCATCTTGGTGAGGAAGATAATAAGGAAAAAGTATAAACTTTCAGCTACTATCTCAAAATACCTTCCCATATGGAATAATCCTGAGTTTCAACAGGTGATAAACAACAGTTTATATAGAGAATGGAGGGCAAAGGGAATAGTGGGGGTTTAACAGACGTTTCTTGATGTAGAACCTAGGGGTCTAACAAGAGAGGAGCTTATAGCTAAATTTAAGCTACATCCGAACCAAATCCAATTTGAGAAATTGAAGCAAAGCTTTCACAACCAACTTGTAGATATCTCCCAAGAATTAATTTAGAATGACTGACATCATACTACAAAATGCCATAAATGCATGTTCAATCTCAACCATGCATGACAAAGTGAGGGACACAATGCTTGAGAAAAAGCCAAAGTATTTCTTCATGAGGGGTGGTGACGAAGTTCAGCGATCCAGATATAGAGGATAAAATAATGGTTTGGGAGAAGCTCTCTAAGAGTGCTTTCATATATCCAGTTTTTGCTGTCAGGCATAATCCGACAAATATCGTATAAAACGAATCTGGTGCTGGATGCGTTTTTATCCTCATTGAATTTTATTAGCGCCGGATGCCCTTGCGTTTCTGTGTCCGGCTGCCGGAAAGGACGCACAAGTAAACATTTTTTTTTCACCGGCAAAAAACGCACCGCACCAGATCCGGCGCCGTGCTGTAAAATGAAAGCCTATGGGCGCCAGATCCGTCGTAATGCAGCAACAAAGGCATTCCACCAACGGATCCAGTTTTTTTTTAACTGAGCATGCTCAGATGTGCAAATTCCTTTCTGGTTAGAAAAGCTCTCTCTCTATCTGTCGGTTTCGATGTCTGTCTCTCTCTTTATCGGTCAGTCTCCCGCTCTCACCCTATCTCTCATACTCACCGATCACCGGTGGCTTCTCCTGCTTTGAAAATGCGGCCACTCATTATTCCATCTTGTATTCACTGCTTCCCCCGCCCACCAGCGCCTATGATTGGTTGCAGTGAGACAGCTGTCACTCAGCGTGTTGGCTCGTCTGACTGCAACCAATCACAGCCGCTAGTGTGCGGGTCTATATCTTGCAGTAAAATAAATAATTTTAAAAAACTGGCGTGCAGTCCCCCCCAATTTTAATACCAGCCAAGGTAAAGCCACATGGCTGAGCGCTGGTATTCTCAGGATGGAGAACCCCACGTTATGGGGAGCCCCTTAGCATGAAAATATTAGCCAGCAGCCGCCCGTAATTGCCGCATCTATTAAATGCGACAGTCCCCGGACTCTACTCGGCTCATCCCGAATTGCCCTGGTGCAGTGGCAATCGGGGTAATAAGGAGTTAATGGCAGCCCATAGCTGCCACTAAGTCCTAGGTTAATCATGGCAGGCATCTATGAGACACCTTCCATGATTAATCTGTAGTGGAAGTAAATAAACACCGAAAAATCTTTTATTTGAAATAAAAGACAAAAAAACACCCTCTTTCACCACTTTATTTCCCCAAACACCCTGAAGGTCCAGCGTAATCCACATGAGGTTCCACGACGCTTTCAGCTCTGCTACATCAGAAGCTCACAGGAGCGGCAGTAAAACACCACCGCTCCTGTGAGCTCCACAGAGCAACTGAAGTGAGTCGCGCTGTCAGCGATGACGGAGGCCACCGCTGGATTCTCGGTACAAACTGCTACAACGGATCCGTTTGTTTTTTTTACCGGGTTCGTTGCATCAGTTTTACCACAATCTGCGCCGGATCTATTGGATCAGGCACACACCGGATTGTGCCTGACGGCAAAAACTGGATGTTTGAAAGCACCCTAAGGCTACACTAAACGGAACATGAAGAGAGACAACATTTTAAATGATACATAATGCGATATACGCATTCAACCTACCTAATCCCCTTAACCTCTTAAGGATAAAGCCAATTTTGTACTTAATTCCCAGGCCATTTTTTTGCAATTCTGACCACTATCACTTTCACAGGTTATAACTCTGGAACACTTCAACGGATCCCAGTCATTCTGAGATTGTTTTTTCATGAAATATTGTAGTTTAGGGTAGGATAGTTAGAAATTTAGGACAATATTTTTTGCCTTTATTTATGAAAAAAAAAAAAATAATAATCGGAAATTTGACAAAAGTTTTGCAATTTTCAAACTTTTGAAGAAGTTGTCCAGTTAACAAAACTGATTTGTGCCCCTCCACACATCTATTATGTTATTTTAGCAATATTACCTTTTATAATGCTGTAGCAGCACATCCTCATTGCTGGCTTCAGCTCTGATTGGGTTAATCTCTCTCCTGACTTCCTGGGTTCAATTACTACAACTTCAATAATTCCTTGCAGTGACCAGCAGTCTATCTCACACCCACTCAGACCTCCACCCAAACTGTTCCCTCCCCTCCTTCGTGTGTGCACTGCCCAACCATAGTAATAGAGCTTTTATCTTTTGCTCTTTCTGATCTATTTCCCAGTATATATTTCAATATATATCTATAAATCTATATAGGGAGATATCTAACTCTACACATATGTCTCTCTATGACTGCGTGCGTGCGTGCGTGTATGCGTGTGAGAGAGGGATAGACTAATATATATATATATATATATATACACATTTATATTATATAACATATACACACTGCTCAAAAAATTAAAGGTGGCTCTTAGCAAACCGAACATAACTCCAAATTAATCAAACGTCTGAAATCACACTGTCCACTTCGGAAGCAAAACTGATTGACAATCAATTTCACATGCTGTTGTGTAAATGGAGTAGACATCAGATGGAAATTATTACCAATTATCAAGACACACTCAAAGGAGTGTTTCTGCAGGTGGGGACCACAGACCACATCTCAGTGCCAATGCTTTCTGGGTGATGTTTTGGTCACTTTTTAATGTTGGTGGTGCTCGCACACTTGTAGCATGAGACGGACTCTATAACCCATACAAGTGGCACAGGTAGTGCAGCTTATCCAGGATGGCACATCAGTGCGAGCTGTGGCAAGAAGGTTTGCTGTGTCTATCAGCGTAGTGTCCAGAGGATGGAGGCGCTACCAGGAGACAGGCCAGTACACCAGGAAACGTGGAGGGGGCTGTAGGAGGACAACAACCCAGCAGCAGGACCGCTACTTCCGCCTTTGTGCAAGGAGGAACAAGAGGAGCACTGCCAGAGCCCTGGAAAATAACCTCCAGCGGGCCACAAATGTGCACGTGTCTGCACAAACTGTTAGAAACTGAATCCATGATGATGGCATGAGGGCCCGACGTCCACAGATTGTGTTGGGCAGTGAGCACAACCCACGTGCAGGACACTTGGCATTTGCCACAGAACACCAGGATTGGCAAATTCGCCACTGGCGCCCTGTGCTCCTCACAGATGAAAGCAGGTTCACACTGAGGACATGTGACAGATGTGACAGTCTGGAGATGCCGTGGAGAGCAATCTGCTGCTTGCAACATCCTTCAGCATGACCGGTTTGGCAGATCATCAGTAATGGTGTGGGGTGACATTTCTTTGTAGGGCCCCACAGCCCTCCATGTGCTCGCCACAGGTACCCTGACTGCCATTAGGTTCCGAGATGAGATCTTCAGACCCCTTGTGAGACCATATGCAGGTGCGGTTGGCCCTGGGTTCTTCCTAATGCAGGACACTGCTAGAACTCATGTGGCTGTAGTGTGTCAGCAGTTCCTACAAGATGAAGGCATTGAAGCTATGGACCTGCCCGCCTGTTCTCCAGACCCGAATCCGATTGAGCACATTTGGGACATCATGTCTCGCTCAATCCACCAACGTCACATTGCACCACAGACTATCTAGGAGTTGGCGGATCCTTTAGTCCAGGTGTGGAAGGAGATCCCTCAGGAGACCATCCACAACTTCATCAGGAGCATGCCCAGGCATTGTAGGGAGGTCATACAGACACATGGAGGCCACACACAATACTGAGCCTCATTTTGACTTGTTTCCACTTTTATTTTGTGTCTTCAAATCCAGGCCTCCATTGGTTAAAACATTTGATTTCCATTGATGATTTTTGAGTGATTTTGTCGTCAGAACATTCAACTTTGTACAGAACAAAGTATTCAATGACATTATTTCATTCATTCAGATCTAGGATGTGTTATTTGATTTTTCCCTTTAATTTTTTGAGCAGTGTATAATATATATATATATAATGTGTGCGTGTGTGTGTGAAGGCAGAAGCCGCTTGCTTCTGATTGGCTAGCGCGCTGCCTATGAGTAGCGGCTGACAGCGGAAGTTCCTGCAAGTTCCAGGAGGCCAGCGATGGAACGGAAGGTAAGGTGAGCATAATATGTGTGTGTGCGTGCGTGTTTGTGTGGACTGCAAAAGTGGGATAGAGCGCGATGGATGTACGGAACCGGAAGTGTGTGCGGTGAGTATTTTGCTCGTACAGCAAGGCTTCCTCGTAAACAGAGTTCCAAATTTACAGCAAGCTTTGCTCGCTAAGCGAAATACTCGCTAACTGGTTACTCGTTAAGCGAGGTTCCACTGTGTATATATGAGAATATACATATATATGGATATATATATTATATATATATATATATATATATATATAGATAGATAGATAGATAGATAGATAGATAATGTCACCAGCTTACTCCATGTAAAACAGAATCTGCTGTGTTAATACTGGCATGAAAAGTACAATAGCTATATATGAAAATGTGACAATGGAATCTGCATAACTGCTATGAACATATGGATAAAGGGAAATTTAGTTATTAAATTGATCAATGCAACAGAGCCCCACAACCTCGTCACGGTATTCTCTTACATTGGGGTCCCTAGCTAATGTGTGTCCTCGCATGCAGTTAAAAAAAAAAAAAAAAAAAAATACCGTGTATGGGAAGCTGAGACCCAAGCTATATATGTATAATGTGGACCGGCAATAGGTATGGGTGGGGTCGGGTTCACAAACGAAAGACTACTAGCAGTTATTCAGATTCCATTGTCATATTTTCATTTTCACATATAGCGATTGTATTTTTCATGCCAGTAGTCACATAGCAGTTTTTCCTTTACATCTATTTCCCTTACATAGACACTGGTGTGCATACCTTCTCTCTATATAGTGAAGGTTTTTTTAGGTTTTTGCACCCAGTTCAGACTTAGAACGGTGTTCCAGATGTTATTTCTTAATTTGTTTGTTGTCTTTCGTTTGTGAACCCGACCCCACCCATACCTATTGCCGGTCCACATTATACATATATAGCCTGGGTCTCAGCTTCCCATGCATGACATGCAGCACAACATGTGACAGAGCGGAGCAAGTTGGTGATATGCAGTACAGCATGTGACAGAGCGAAGTATGGCACCAACTTGCTCTACTCTGTCACTTATTATGATGCATGGAACCAACTTGTTCCACTCTGTCACTTGTTGTGCAGGTGACAGAGTGGAGAAAGTTGGTCCCATGCAGCACAAAAAGTCACAGAGTGGAGTAAGTTGGTACAATGCAGCACAACAGGTGACAGAGCAGAGCAAGTTGGTGACATGCTCCACTCTGACACATGCTGTGCTGCATGTCACCAACTTATCAGTCTCTAGCTGTGTCCAGTCACTTGTACTGTTCGTGGGAGTACAGCATCACACTGCCCGGCACCGCACGCTCTCCTGACAGCTGAGCAAAGCAGGCAGCTATGCTGAATAGTGCGATCAGATACTTGCGTGATAGGTGGGTTTTCAGCTGAAGAAACCCTCCCTGTACCCTACACTGGCACCCCGTACCTAACAAATCTGCTGCCGGATACTAAGCCCTCTTCACCTCTCCACACTGGCGCCCTGTACCATCTTCCGGATCCTCCCCTTGATGCTGGGCTGTGACGTGCGGTAATCACCGCCCACAGCCCAGTCAATCAGTGTGACTGGCATCCCCTGATGTAAGTCAACTTTCAGAGCCTGGAAGTTCGTGTGACATCAGCAAATGCCAGCGGCCACAGCACCCGGGGTTCATGTGACCAGCACTAAGCAAGCAGGATAGCGCCGCTCAGTCCCAGAACTGAAAATAAAAGGAAATTAAGAAGACAACTGAAATAGTAAGTTACATTGAGAAAATAAAAAAAAAAATGGGTGAACCACCCCTTTAATTTTTATGCACTTAAACCATAGAGTTATGTCACACAAAATAGTTAATAAATTACATTTCCGACATGTTCATATAAGTTTATGCCGTGGAGTAAATAAGCACTGTGGGTAGGAGATTCCTAAAAATCCTTCCACTGCGCTTGTACTGTACAATGCAGCGTTTTGGATGCAGTGAAAACACAGCATCCAAAACGCTTGAAACCCTAATTGCGGGCACACAGAATAAAAAACTAGGATGGATGGATAGACAGACAGACAGATGTCAAACACATATGTAATGTCGCACAAAATGGGGTCCCCTCATTTTTGATAGCCAGCTTGGTGAGGCAGACTGCTGCAGCCTGCAAACCACAGCTGTCAGCTTTACCTTGGTTGGTTTTCCAATTTGTAGGGCTCCCCAGGCTCTTTTATATATTTATAAATAAAAGAAATGTGGGGTCTCCCCTAAATTGGATCACCAGCCAAGGTAAAGCGGACAGCTGAGGTCTGGTATTCTCAGGGTGTGAAGGTCCAGTCCATAGTTAGTGGCCCTTCCCAGCCTAAAATAGCAGGCCATAGTAGCCCTAGAAGTGGCGCATCCATTAGATGCGCCAATCCTGGTGCTTTGCACCAGCTCATCTCGTTGCCCTGGTGCGGTGGCAAACGGGGTAATATATGGGGTTGATACCAGCTATGTAATGTCACCTTGCATCAAGCTCTGGGGTGTGATGTCACAGTGTCTATGAGATACCCGACATCTCTAACCCAGTCAGTAATAAAAAAAAAAATTAAAAAAAAAAAAATAGACAAAATATGTTATTTGAAAAAAGAAAAAAAAAAAACACTCCTCAACACATTCCCTCTTTCACCAATTTATTGAAGAAAAAAAAAAAAACACAACAAATCTGGTCCTCTGTAATCCATTTTGGAGGTCCCACAACGACTCTGTATTCCAGGATATGGGAGTACGCTCAGGGAACGTATCTACCATTTTCTGGAAGTACAGGTCCTCCATGTGAGGAGTGTGGGTGCAGTGATACGGCACTCACACTCCCCGGGTCCACAGCAAGCCAGTGTGAGCCTCCAGTAAGCTGTGCCTCTGCATGCAGGGAGTCGGCTGACAGCCACTGTCTGCGTATGCGGCCAGCATTTCTTCTGAAGACAAGGAGAAAGAGGGGAGCAGGGGACAGATGCTGCAGAAGGTAACGGGGGAGACCAGAGCAGGACCGAAGTAGACGGAGTGGGTGAGAGACTGACAGGGAGTGACCTGAGAGGACCTTTCTGTGCTGTCATGTCAGATGGCACAGAAATCAAAGAAAAAGGATGAAAGGATGATGGGGCAGGAACACGCCATTTTAAATCATGGAATGGGGGACGGGGACCAGGATGGGGGGGGGGTGAGGAGACCTTGGCCACACCAGAGACCAGGGGAGGTCATTTATCTCACATCTGACATGTTTGATCATGGCAGATGGGAGATTAATAATTTTTTTAACCGGAACTGCATTAACTTTCACGTCATGACTGTTACACGGTTTGTAATGGCGATCACGTGACCGGGGACCAAAAAAACTGACCCGGATCGTGAACTACAGGGTCTCAACCATACCTGGTAGCTGAAATCCCGAAGATTTCCTGACGCAAGGAGGCGCTATACACTTTTTCAACCGCCGTTAAAAAGCTTATCGGCGGTCATTAAGGGGTTAAACTGGATAGGCTAGTACACTGCCTGAAAGGTAAACAGTGAGCCACTGATCTAGTGTACGGTCTTTGGACATGTCCCTCACTAAAGTCATTTTGAGATAAAAAAAATAAATATATTGGAAAAATTTGGGATACCAGATTATTTTCCTCCCATCTCGTGATACTATTTCAATGTTGAGATGACACAGCATCAAATTCCACAAAGTAAAAACAAGCACCTCCACTAGTTCAAGTAATGATACTGTTAGCCAAGAGGATGCTTTTGGAACATTGGGTGAAACCCTCAATACCCTCTTTAGACCAACTGAAAAATGTACTGTTCATAGTATATTAGACGCTAGACGCGGAACGAAAGACAGACCACATAGAAACATTAATTAAAAAGTAGCAATTGTTTATTGTTACATTTTGTACCAAAGAAGACATTATACAAACAGTCACGCATTTTCTGTCTTCTGCATTGGTATCCTACAAAGATATTATGAGGTATACTGGATGTAAAAATAATAATTTCCTAATGTTCCTGATGGATCTAGTGAGTATATGTAATGCTGAATTGCTGACAGTATATGTAATCAGATATACACCTGTTTGTTTTTTTGATTTTCTGTTTGTTTATAAAAAGCATAATAAAAGTGTGTTTAAAAAAAAATAAAATACACAAATAAAAAAATCTTTACAGTTTAAGGCCCTGTGAGCACACTGCGTTTTTTGCCACGGATTTAACACTGTTTTTGCTGCAGAAAATGTGCAGTTTTTGTTCATAACCTTCCTGCAGTCCTTCCCCAGCAAAATCTATGGGAAATCCAAAATGCTGTGCGCTCACTGCGTTTTTTTCCAACAGGTTTTGCTGCAGAATTTCTGTAGATTTTCTGCAGCAAAAGAGAAGTAGCATGTCACTTCTTTTCCGCAGGTACCTGCATTTTTGCCATAGATAATGGTTAAAAACCGCAGGGACCAACCCGCGGAAAAAAAAAAGCACCAAAACCGCAACAAACCGCGGTAAAACCGCATACAGTTTTCGGGTGCGTTTTTTTTCCGCGGGTGCGGAATTCTGCCAGAGGGTGCGGATTTTTCTTAAGAAAAACAAATTTAACAGTGCGCACAGACCCTAAGGAAAGTTCCAAAGATATAGCCATATTTCATCCCTAGCAATGAGCAATATAAGTTATGAAAGGAAAAACATCAGCTTTACAGATAGAATTAATAGAATCATAGATGCATTCAGTGTTTCCTGGGCAAGCAGGATGTCACTACGCGATGTAAGAGTCAGAACGAGTCGGTCATATACTTACATTGAGAGTTAGTGATATTTACCTGACATCTTCTCATTCAGAAGTTGCAGTCACAAGGTGGAGGCGAGGGACTCCAGCAGCACAGTGGACCACTCAAAACTATGGCTGGTGAGTAGATTAAATTCTAGAGTTACACACCTGTCATGGGTCTGGGCTCGGCTCCTTCCAGCCTTGTGAGGAGCTGGCTGTGTACTAAAGACTAAAGTATCGGAGCAGAGGCAGGAGGTTTCGAGAAATCAAGATCCAGGTACAGAAAGTAATCTACATATTATAAATTTGTCTGAACATGTTCTATCTACAGCTGAAATATCTATATTGAAAAATAGATTTACTTTCTCTCCAATGCAGAATTTGGACAAATTTACAAAAGACTTGTATCTTTTTTGTAGAAGTTTAACTTTCAAAGTCATTCATCAACAACCAATACTCTCGGATCAACTACCAGAAGATGATAGATAAACATTTGGAGACCTCTTGGATCTGCTCAAAGAGAGTGATAACTTCACAGGTAGGAGAGCCTGCAACTTACGTGCATCATCACAGTTTACACCATCTTTTGGACTATCACCAGCTATCTCCACTTTTGTTAAAGTGATGATGAAAGATATACTACATGTGAGGATACAAAATAACAGATTTGGCAACTTCTCCAAAAAAGAAAGGAGAGCCATTGAAGAACTGGGAAAGAACAAACAGCTTATCATCAGAGTAGCTGATGAAGGTGGGAACAAAGTAATCTGGCCGGTTGATCAATACCTTTTGGAAGCTAATAGACAACTTAACTCCATGGTCTATACTGTTTTACCTTCAGATCCTACACAAGCTTTCAAAAAGAAGCTGGATACCATAATTCACCTGGCATTTGAAGATAACATCATCACTAAAAGGTGAGAAAAACTTATTAGTATCTAAACCAGTTGTTCCCACCCTGTATTTTGTCCCCAAGATTCACAAATCTACTACCACTCCACCAGGTAGCCCGATTGTGGCAGGAATCGGGGGCCTCAATGAGAGAAGTTTCCAATATCTAGACTATTTCCTACAGCCATTGGTAGTCAATCAGAGATCCTATATAAGGGACACGATGCATCTCTTGGAGATATCTGAAAAAATGACAGTACCAACAGACACAATCCTAGTGTCCCTTGATATGGAGGCGCTTTATACAAGCAGTCCCCATCATCTAGGATTATTGGCGGTAAAAGATGCATTGGAGCAGGTTGATGATGTAGATAACCAACACAATCAACTGTTAGATCTCTTATCATTCATCCTGCACCATAACTATTTTTTGACAAAGTTTTACAGGCAGTTGTCCGGCACCGCTATGGGGGCGCTGTGTGCCCCTTCGTACGCCAACCTATTTTGTTGTTCCGGGCCCATGCTACCCGGTGGTTCAGATTCATAGATGATGTTGTGTTGCTATGGTCTGGACTCCGGTAGAGATGCTTGGAATTTCTTTCCGATCTTAACAATAACATGTGCAGTTTGCACCTTACCACCAAGATGGCTACCACGGTGGAATTCCTCGACGTGAAATTAACAGTGGAGAACAATATCATTACATCTAGACTGTACCGCAAGGATACAGCAACGAATAATTTGCTTCATTATGATAGCTTCCACCCTACACATCTCAAAAAGGGGAGGCCAATTCATTAGAGTTAAAAGGAATTGCAGTCACATATCCGATTTTAACTTACAGGCTGAGGAACTAAAGCAATGGTTCTTACAAAGGGGATATTCGGCTGGAATTATCTCCAAGGCTTTCCACAGATCCACCCACATGAGCAGAAATGATCTATTGAGACCAAAAAAGAAGAAAGAAGATAACCTTGTGTGACTGATCATCAGTTACAACATTCAGTGGCAGGACCTGCACAAACGTCTACTGGAATATTCTCACTGAACCAAGGCTCAACAATGCAATATCTTCTAGACCACTACTAACAGCAAGAAAAGCGCCAAATTTAAAAGACTGTCTTATTAAGAGTCACTTCCTAAAGCCCGCTACACACGCTTCAATATATCTCACAATCCGTCGTTGGGGTCAAGTTGTAAGTGACGCACATCCGGCATCGTTTGTGAGGTATCTGCGTGTGACATCTACGTGCGATCAGGATTGAACGCAAAACCGTTGATCGCAAACACATCGTATCATTCTCTAGAATTGAGCGTTTTGTTGCACGAACCTAGTCAATTGTAACGTGTGACATCCCTCATACGATTTTGGTGTCTGATGCTATGAGCGCAGGTGTGTGCTCTGCACCGCAGCTTAAAAAAGGTCCGCTTCAGAGCGCAGCTGAAAAGCTGCGTTCTGAAGCGCCTCACAATGTCTGTCATTCAGTAATCTCTGTCAGTCGGTCACTATCTCTGTCCCTCACTCTCTGTCCATGTCAGTCTATCCCCCTCTCTCATACTCACCGATCCCCGGCGCTGCATGGCGTTCACACTGCTCCGGCGGCTTTTACTGTTTTGAAAAAGCCGGCCGCCCATTAAACAATCTCGTATTCCCTGCTTTCCCCGCCCACCGGCGCCTATGATTGGTTACAGTGAGACACGCCCCCACTCTGAGTGACAGGTGTCACACTGCACCCAATCACAGCAGCCGGTGGGCGTGTCTATACTGTGTAGTGAAATAAATAATTAAATAATTAAAAAAAACGGCGTGCGGTTCCCCCCAATTTTAAAACCAGCCAGATAAAGCCATACGGCTGAAGGCTGGTATTCTCAGGATGGGGAGCTCCACGTTATGGGGAGCCCCCCAGCCTAACAATATCAGCCAACAGCCGCCCAGAATTGCCGCATACATTATATGCGACAGTTCTGGGACTGTACCCGGCTCTTCCCGATTTGCCCTGGTGCGTTGGCAAATCGGGGTAATAAGGAGTTATTGGCAGCCCATAGCTGCCAATAAGTCCTAGATTAATCATGTCAGGCGTCTATGAGACACCCTCCATGATTAATCTGTAAATTACAGTAAATAAACACACACACCCGAAAAAATCCTTTATTAGAAATAAAAAACACAAACATATACCCTGGTTCACCACTTTAATCAGCCCCAAAAAGCCCTCCATGTCCGGCGTAATCCAGGATGCTCCAGCGTCGCTTCCAGCGCTGCTGCATGGAGGTGACCGGAGCTGCAGCATACACAGCCGCTCCGGTCACCTCCACGCAGGTAATGAAGACAGCCGCGCGATCAGCTGCTGTCACTGAGGTTACCCGCTGTAACTGGATCCAGCGGTGGCCGCGGGTAACCTCAGTGACAGCTCAGCTGATCGCGCTACTCACCGCCGCTCCTATCACCTCCACGCAGCAACTGAGGTGAGTAGCGCGATCAGCTGAGCTGTCATTGAGGTTACCCGCGGCCACCGTTGGATCCAGTGACAGCGGGTAACCTCAGTGACAGCAGCTGATCGCGCGGCTGTCTTCATTACCTGCGTGGAGGTGACCGGAGCGGCTGTGTCTGCTGCAGCTCCGGTCACCTCCATGTAGCAGCGCTGTAAGCGACGCTGGAGCATCCTGGATTACGCCGGACATGGAGGGCTTTTTGGGGCTGATTAAAGTGGTGAACCAGGGTATATGTTTGTGTTTTTTATTTCTAATAAAGGATTTTTTCGGGTGTGTGTGTTTATTTACTGTAATTTACAGATTAATCATGGAGGGTGTCTCATAGACGCCTGACATGATTAATCTAGGACTTATTGGCAGCTATGGGCTGCCAATAACTCCTTATTACCCCGATTTGCCAACGCACCAGGGCAAATCGGGAAGAGCCGGGTACAGTCCCAGAACTGTCGCATATAATGTATGCGGCAATTCTGGGCGGCTGTTGGCTGATATTGTTAGGCTGGGGGGCTCCCCATAACGTGGAGCTCCCCATCCTGAGAATACCAGCCTTCAGCCGTATGGCTTTATCTGGCTGGTTTTAAAATTGGGGGGAACCGCACGCCGTTTTTTTTAATTATTTAATTATTTATTTCACTACACAGTATAGACACGCCCACCGGCTGCTGTGATTGGGTGCAGTGTGACACCTGTCACTCAGAGTGGGGGCGTGTCTCACTGTAACCAATCATAGGCGCCGGTGGGCAGGGAAAGCAGGGAATACGAGATTGTTTAATGGGCGGCCGGCTTTTTCAAAACAGTAAAAGCCGCCGGAGCAGTGTGAACGCCATGCAGTGCCGGGGATCGGGGATTGGTGAGTATGAGAGAGGGCTGCTAACTTCAGTAACTTAGGAGATTAGCGGTCACCGGTGAGTCCTTCACTGGTGACCGCTAATCAGGGCGCGACACACACAGAGCCGCAGCATGACCGTGAAGTCGGGTGAAGTTCACCCGAGTTCATTCTGACAGTGCGGCTCTGTCTGTGTCTGCTGTCATCTGCCATTCAGCTCTGCTACATGGCTGTCTGTGTCTGCTGTTAGCGGCCATGTAGCAGAGCTGAATGGCAGATGACATAGTAAAAACGCATCCCTACACATTACACACGCTTGGCAAATCAATAAATAAAAAAAAAAAAAAAAAAGGTGCCCAATGCATACGTCACAGAACACATGATCTAAAGGATCGCACACAAAATTGACCAATTTAACATAGACTACTAACGCACGTGTGACAGCAAATGAACGATCAACGTGCAATCTCATAAGATCCCGTATGCAACCTGGGCGTGTCACATCGCAAATGCGATTGTACAACTAATTGCAACGTGTAAAGTGGGCTTAAGACATGTCTCTACCTTGGGAAGGGGAGTCAAACTCACGGGATCATTTCCATGTGGAAAGTGTTCAATTTGTTCCCATGTGTCTGAAACCAGGACATTCAATCATCCAAACAGTAATATTGTGTATGATCTGAAGGATTACATTAATTGTCAAACAACAAATGTTATATATGTGCTAATCTGTCTTTGCCCACTTCTATATGTGGGACAAACCACACACGAATTATGCAAAAGAATTCAAAAGCATTTTTCTGATATCGTTCTTGCTGAGAAACATTCAAAACAGAATATATAATATTTTTTCATTTATATAGCGCTATTAATTCCATAGCGCTTTACATACATTGGCAACACTGTCCCCATTAGGGCTCACAATCTAAATTCCCTATCAGTACGTTTTTGGAGTGTGGGAGGAAACCAGAGTACCCAGAGGAAACCCACGCAAACACGTGGATAACATGCAAACTCCTTGCAGATGTTGTCCTTAGCGGGACTAGAACCGAGGACACCAGCGCTGCAAGGCTGCAGTGCTAACCACTGAGCCACCGTGCCGCCCATATAAACAAATATCCACAGTGGCTGCCCAATTTCTTGAATACCATAAGTGTAAAACATGTGATATCAAGATAGTTGGCCTTGAAAAGCTTATGCCCACCATAAGGGGTGGAGACATGACTCCAAAACGTTTTCAAATTGAGTCAAGGTGGATATACAAACTGGACTGTGTGAGTCCTGAGGGTATAAACGAAGATTTGTTTTTCACTGGCTTCTATAAAAAATAATAATTTAACCCGTTCTTAAGGTCTGTATAGGTTACTATATTGTATGTTTTATTTTGGTATTTCATTATCAGTGCTGATACTACCTACTGAATTGTCCAACTGGACGATCATTAGGTTACATCCTACAGTATTATGTACATGCGTATTGAATGGGGGACAGATGTGGTTAAAAACATTTGTAAGTGAATGGATCAAAATATTTCATGTATAACCTGTCAGGTTACAGTGTAAGTCTTTACATATATCGTTGGCTGGTTCTAGGACGTTTCGCCCCCAGCAGTTCGCCCCTAGCATTTCGCCCGCAGCAGTTCGCCCCCAGGTACACTTCGCCCCCGAACATTTTGCCCCCAGCATTTCGCCCCCGCATGTTTCGCCCCCGCATGTTTCGCCCCCAGGATGTTTTGCCTCCAGACGTTTCGCCCCCCGGATGTATCGCCCCCAGCATTTCATCCATGGATGTTTTGCCTCTAGAAATTTGCTCCTGAATCTTTCGCATCCGGGAAAGACCTGCCTGAACTGAACTTTGGCAGGTTCGTTTATCACTAATAATACACAATATGAGTCCAAGATATAGAATTCTGATCAAATTAGGTTTTTTTATTCTAAAACTTTGTTTTCTAGATAAGTAACTTTACAAACAGACAGGAAAATAGTAGGATTTCATTGCTTACTAAGGAGGTTGTGCCCCCTTGGTAGCAGAACGGATACTGGCTCCCTGTGATACATTCAGGGCTGCTTGTTCACAGCCCTCTGCAAAACTCCCCTTCACCCTCCACTCATGTGCTCTGTCCTGGACAAGAGGAGGGCTCCCCCCTGCCTGTGTAAAGCAGTTACAGGATGGAACACATAGGGGGGGCTTTGCAGAGGGCTGTAAACCAGCAGCCCTTTATACATCATAGGGAATATATTGTTAGTTGCATGCTCCTGTGCAGCCACACTCTCTAGAATCCATCCACAAGTACTGCTACTAAGGAGAAACAATGCTGAACGGCCGTCTAGTTGACAGCCGCATCCAGACACGGCGTGCAGCTGGACGTCTGAATGAATGACTGGGCGGGCACCCCGCCTGAATGGCCGTTCCATTCAGGCGGATGGGCGCGCTAGTCGTCGGGTGGGCGGCGCGGACGTTCGTGATGTCCGCCCTGCCTATGCTGTCTCATTGAGAGGATTGTGCAGGACTCACAAACCTGTCAGACGGCCAAAGAGATACCGCCAGCGACTAAATTAAATTCCGATTTTGCAGCGATTTGAAAAACTGAATTGAAATCGCGGTTCTCCCCTCTGGAGCGTTCACCGGGAGCGCTACGGCGGGGTTGACATGTAACTCATGCATGCCCGGTAGCTAGCGGGCTCCCCTGATCCCGCTCGCTGCTCTGTGCGGCTCCGTACCGCCCCCCCTACCAGCTTCAGTGTCTCGGCACGGCGCTCTGCTAATGCCGCCTGCAGTACGGCTCAGCTCAGCGGCTGAACAGCGGAAGTGAGCAGAGAGTGACCGTACCCTGTGCAGAAGCCCATCTAGGCCGGGAAAGTGGGTTAAAAATTGATGGACAACAAGGTTCAACACGTGAGCCATACAAGGCACGTGTGTCACCTTGCCCCGGCGAACGGCCGCACCCAGGTTTGCACCATTGTCGCACACGGCCTTCCCTGTCTGCAGGTTGAGTGGAGACAACTATTTACGAAACTCAGACCGCAGAGCTGACCACAACTCATCTGCTGTGTGACTCTTATTTCCAAGACATTTCAAGGTAAAGACCGCCTGATGCCGTTGTGCTCTGCTGCCAGCATAGTAAGGAGGTGTGTGTGATTCCTTGTGCGAAGTTACAACGTGGGTGGCCTGACCAGGCAGGCTTGGGGCGGAGGTGCAGGACCCAGACGAGGTTGAGGAAGCAGAAGCAGTAGAGGAACTTCGACATACAGAGGATTGACGCACAAGTCTTGGGGACGGCAAGACTTGTTCAGCAGACCCTTCTCCATCTATCACCATAGTTACCCAGTGCCCAGTCAACAACATGTAACGCCCCTGTCCATGCTTACTGGTCCAAGTATCGGTGGTGAAATGCAACCGGTCACACACAGTTTCTCAAGGAAGCGGTGATGTTGTTGACGTGCTTCCAGTACTCAGACTCTGTCCAGGAAGTCGCCAGGTAACTTCGTCGTCAGTTGCATCCTCCTCCACCGCATCTGGTGACCTCCTCGAGTGCCTGACTGTGGGTTGATAGTAAGTGGGATCTAGAACTTCATCATCAAGCATTGTGTTTGCACTCCCCTCGTCCTCAGACCTAACCTCTTCCTGCCCTGACTGAATAGTTAAGTTGTCATCCCAATCTGGTATCTGCATCTCATTGTCATCAGTATGTTCCTCATTGTCTCCACTGTGGAGACACGGGGCTCAGTGGGTGCTCTCGTCCGCTGGCCCGGCCGCCTTTAGAAAGACAGCATGGCCCAGCGCTCATTCCAACTGAACGCCCGACCTCCGTAATCGTGGGCGGAACACTACTCAGACAACACAGGGTGAGGGAATCACAATATTAAGACTTTATTGGATCCCCAAGCAATTAACGGCACATAACACATAACCAGCAAAACACACAAATGTAACAGGCAACAGAGTCTCACCCTTCCGCTGGCTCACCAGGGATTAGAATGTCTGTGTCTCAGAGCTTCCAGGGCTATTTACTCCAATCCAGCAGCACCCCGCTTTTGGCGGGCACCCACCGAGACTGGAATAACGCCAGATTTAGGAAGCTGGCTGAGGTCCGCAAAGTCTGTAGTCAGATCATTGGATTATCCCAAGCTGGATTCCTTCCTTAGGTAGTCCTTGGTATCACAGCCGAATCCTTGCATTCAATGCTGAAGTCCATATAGTGTTATAATCCAGGTTTGGTTATGGCTTGCCAATCGGATCCGCAGGTCCTAGATTGGTAAGCATGTAGCTCCTAGCCAGCTCCTAAGAGCTTAGACTGAATCATGTACATCCATCAACAACTGGTGACTTAAAGAAGTCCCTTTTTATAGCCATAGCCTTCCCTTCGGATATACTGTGCCCTTAGCGGATTGGTTGTGCAAGGTTGCTTCTCACACCACAAACAGAGTCGCCTGAGGTATGCAAAAGCACATTTGGACAAGCCAGTTACATTTTGGAAGAAGGTCCTGTGGACTGATGAAACAAAGATTGAGTTGTTTGGTCATACAAAAAAGCGTTATTCATGGAGGCAAACAAAACACAGCATTACAAGAAAAGCACTTGCTACCCACAGTAAAATTTGGTGGAGGTTCCATCATGCTTTGGGGCTGTGTGGTCAATGCCGGCACCGGGAATCTTGTTAAAGTTGAGGGTCGCATGGATTCAACTCAGTATCAGCAGATTCTTGTCAATAATGTGCAAGAATTAGTGACAAAGTTGACGTTACGCAGGGGATGGATATTTCAGCAAGACAATGATCCACAACACCGCTCCAAATCTACTCAGGCATTCATGCAGAGGAACAATTACATTGTTCTGGAATGGCCATCCCAGTCCCCAGACCTGAATATCATTGAACATCTGTGGGTGTGGGATGATGTGAAACGTGCTGTCCATGCTCGGCGACCATCAAACTTAACTGAACTGGAATTGTTTTGTAAACAGGAATGGTCAAATATACCTTCATCCAGGATCCATGAGCTCATTAAAAGCTACAGTAAGCTACTAGAGGCTGTTATTTTTGCAAAAGGAGGATCTACAAAATATTAATGTCACTTATGTTGAGGTGCCCATACTTTTGCACCGGTCAAATTTTGTTTAAAAGCGGATTGCACATTTTCTGTTAGTACAATAAACCTCATTTCAATCCAGAAATATTACTGAGTCAATCAGTTATTAGATATAGGAAACTGAAATGGCTGTTGCAAAAACCCAAATAGTTATAAAGAAAAAAGGTTAACATTGATAGGGGTGCCCAAAGTTTTTCATATGACTGTATATATCTAGCTCTGGAGATTGGATCGGAATTAATTCCAATCTTTCAGTATGATCGGCCCGATCTGATCCTATCTTTCCAGTGATCGGCCAACACTAGTTGGAATCAGTAGGCCTCACTATATTATATTACCCTCAAAGTTTCCCTTGAAGGCAAAAATCACATAGTATTTTATATCAGCACCTTATTAGTGTAGCATTTTTCACATTTGTGCAAAAGAAACTTTGCAATAATTATGCATAATGGAATTGTTTTAATACAATGTTAAATGGTTAAGTAGCTTACCAGAGTCATGCAGAAGGAACTGCTGCTGGTCACCATCAATACTGATCTCCTGGAACTCCAGGGGGATAACAAGTTGATCAAGGGTTTGAGGTAACCTTGGGATATTGCCAAGTTGCCTTGCTAATCGTATTGTTCTCTTCAGTGATATTTTCCTTGGGAGAAGTGCTACAACATTAGAATGGGCTCCTGAAATGACGTCTGTGAGAATCTGTTGTGTCTCCTGTGTTGTCCTTGCCCTGGTGACTGCCTCATTAACAAGTCGGATTGCTTCAGGTCTTGCAGCTTGTGCCGCGTGACTGTGAAGATTGACTACTTTCACAACTTCGCCAGATTCTTCATTGGTCCAATCACGTCCCTTGCAAGTCGACCGTTTTTCACATACCCAGATAGAATGGACATCATCAGCGGTTCTTTTGGAAAATAAGTAAATGTGATTCTCATGGACCAACTTTCTCCTTCCACGTTTGGACAGAACTGAATTCATAGTTGTAGAAAGTGAATTGCTGTGGAAGCTGACTGATTATTTGCAGCAGTACACTTCTCTCTTTGTGGAGATTTCAGACACTGCTATATTCTGATGTACAGAATCTGGAATAAAAGCTAGTCTAATGTAACTTGCAGGACATCTGATCTGCTACTTATTACATCTGCAACAAAACTTGCAACAAAGCAGGTCAGTGCCGAGTCAGGTAAAAGTTCAAAATGGTTTTGATTTTAGGCCTCTTGCACACAGTAATTTTAGAGTGGCTTCACACTTGTGTTTGGGGCCGCCAGAGGTCAATCCGCTCTGGATCTGACATCCAGCTGACCCCGGGGCAATGATGGCGGAATGCTGGCATTTCGCTTGCATTGCCCATAGAAGTGAACGGCTGGGTTCCGCGATCTGCAGCCGCCCGTTCGCTTTCGTAATGCCGCATTCCGCTATCAGTGTCAGAACAAATAGAAGAGCATTTTCTTCTTTTCATTCTGCTGCAGGTTAGCGGAACAGCGGCATTACAGAAGCGAACGGGCGACCTGTAGTGCATTTGTAGCAGAAGTGTGAAAGCACCCTTATGCTGCCACTGTTTTAAAACTCCAAAGCACGTGCTTTACTGGCATTTTTGAGAGCGCTTTTGTGAGTGCTCTCGGTAATGACCCATAAGATACAGGCTATTGATGAACGCTAAGTGCTCAAAAATAGCTCCTGTAATAAAATAAAAAGAGCTGGCCAAAAAAACACCTCGCTTTTCCAGCCATTAACTTACATATTCAAAATTGGCAATCTTCTTAGCGATTTTCCAGTGCTTAGCACTTAGGTAAGTGCCTACTCTGACAGAGGTCTTTGGGCTAAAACACAGGGCTGAAATTCCCTGCCTAATTTGGGGCCAAAACATCTGGGGGCAAAAAGCTGGGGGCGAAATATCCGTGGGCGAACTGCTGTTGGCGAAATATGCGGGGGCAAAATGGGCGAAACATCCTGGAGGCGAAACATCCGGGGCGAACTGCTGGGGACGAAACATCCGGGGGTGAAACGTCCGAGGGCAAACTGCTGGGGGCGAAACATCCGGGGGCGAACTGCTGGGGGTGAAATGTGCGGGGGCGAAACATCCTGGGGGCGAAATGCTGGGGGCGAAACTTCCAACTCCCATCATTGACTATATATGAGGCAACATACTTCAAATAATTGGTTTATAACTCGGGATGAGCAAATGTATTCGCCACTATTCGGTATCTGACAAATAATGGGGTATTCGAGGTATTCGCTGTCCGACGGCTAATATGGTATTCGCTTCGATACTTTCATTTTCATCTCTGACTTCCTGGCGCCTTTTTCCAGCCAATGAACACATCTGATGTTGCTTGCCTTCATAGTAACGCCGTAGCCATCTTTGTTGTGGTGTTACTGTGATTGGCTTCGCCACAAAGCGTCATAGGAGCTATATATGTCAGCGACCAGTTTGGTCAGTCAGTGTTTCCCTCTCTCTTTCATGCTCATAGATCACAGGCATGGCGCTGCATTATTCCATCTTGTATTCCCCCGTCCACCGGTGCTTATGATTGGTTGCAGTGAGACAGCTAGCAGCGTGGGGGGGCATGTCTGACTGTAACCAATCACAGCCACCGGTGGGCGGGTCTATATCGTGTAGTAAAATAAATAATTTAAAACAGGGGGGCGTGGCCTGCTGATGGTGCCGGAGGGTTGTGAATTCTAAGACTCCAAAGACCCCCGGCTTTCCTCGGCCTGGGAGACAGCTCTAGCACAAAACTGCAGCACCTACTACATCCCCTAACCTCTCTGCACATGGAGGAGCATTTATTACTGTTATCAAGGACCGGCCAGTACTCAGAACAGCAAAGTTGCAGTAAGGGGAAGCATTGAATTCCCAAGATGGCTGACGCTGAGTGAAAGAGACTGAACAGCAGAAGCAAGCACTGGGAGAGGTGGGTGAGAGTCATCCTGGCGGGGCCCTCTTGTTTCTTAACCCCGGGAAAAGCTTGAGGGATTTAATGTAAGTGGAGATTAACTAGTATCATATCATTAATATCAACACCAGCGCTACTGAAAAGACGGAGCTGCATATAAACAGGGTGCCCTGTGTGACAGCATCTCAGCAGGAGAGTGATAATCACTAAAGTAAACAGTAGATCACTGTGCTGCCAGAGCATGCCTGGTAGCAGCCTGCAAATTAAAAGACACTAAAATCCAGCTGATTGTAATAAAACAATAAACCGTCCCAATACATCTTAATGCTCAATTCACAAACACTGATCTAGATTGCAGCACAGCTCAGCACAAGGATAAAAAGAACTTAACCCAAACAATTACCTTTAAGGTTACATTTCTGTTTTTTTATCAGTCACATGCGTTGCTTGACGCTTGTGACCGATGCGTTGTTCAACGGATGACAAGAATAAGAATTCATTGTCGGACTCCGTTGTAAAACGTGAGAGATATAGCGATCAGCTGTTCAACCGGCGGCCGGCTGCTGTGAGCGATCAGCTGTTCACCCGGCGGCCGGCTGCTGTGAGCGATCAGCTGTTCACCCGGCAGCCAACTGCTGTGAGCGATCAGCTGTTCACCCGGCGGCCGACTGCTGTGAGCGATCAGCTGTTCACCCGGCGGCCGGCTGCTGTGAGCGATCAGCTGTTCACCCGGCCGGCCAACTTTCCTTCTAAGTCCTGGAACTGGAGACTCAACCCTAATCTTCTCCTAGATCCAGACGTTAAGGAAAGGATATCTATGACTATTTCAGACTTACTTCATTACAATGCAGATGACAATACCCCTCTTCCCACTAAATGGGAAGCACTGAAGTGCGTAACCAGAGGGGTTAGAGAAGGAGCTAGACTCAAGAGTGACAAAGCTAAAGAGATTGAGGATCTGCTTTCCAAAATCCATTCCTTGGAACAAACGCATAAAGTGACTCTTGATCAGGATACCTTACTCAAACTGACTAAGACGAGGGAAGACCTTAAGGTTATGTGCGCATTAGGCGTTTTTTTCACGCTGCGTTTTTATGTGCGTTTTTGTCTCTAAAAACGCACCCGCGGCTAAAAAACGCGACAAAAACGCATTTTTACCGCGATTTGGTGCGTTTTTTTGCTGCGTTTTTACTCACCGCGTTTTTAATCAGTGCACAATGCCATTAAAGATTGTTGATGAAAAAAAAAAGGTCTGATGTCATTTCCTTCTTCAAAATGTTCTTCATTGTATGCAGGAGAGCAGACAGCTGCAGAACTAGTGTATGCAGGAGAGCAGACAGCAGCTGCAGAACTGCAAGGCTCAGCATCCTCCATCCAGGACTGTATGCAGGAGTTTTTTGCCCAAGGAAAAAAAAAAAATGACATGGGCTTCGCTATATTTTTGTATGCTAGCCAGGTACAGCAGGCAGGTACAGGCTGCCCCCAATCCCCAGCTGCCTAATTGTACCCGTCTGGGAATAAAAAATATAGGGAAGCCCTTTTTTTTTTTTTTTTTTTTTTTAATTTCATGAATTTCAAGAAATAATTAAAAAACAAATGACATAGGTTTCGCCCAATTTTTGAGTCCAGCCAGGTATAACTAGGCAGCTGGGGATTGGAATCCGCAGTGCAGAGTGCCCAAGCTTTCTGGGCACCCCCGCTGCGAATTGCAGTCCGCAGCCACCGCAGAAAATGGCGCTTTCATAGAAGCGCCATCTTCTGGCGCTGTGTCCAACTCTTCCAGCTGCCCTGGTGACGGTGGCTCGCTGGGTAATGATGGGGTTAGGGCTAGCTGTATATTATCAGCTGGCCCTAAGCCCGAAATTCATGGTGTCACACCAATATTAGACATGGCCACCATGAATTTCTAGTAATGATAAAAAAAAAAAACACAAACACACAGAAAAATATTTTTATTAGAAATAAAACACAACACAATTAGTGACTCCATCTTTATTGAAATAAAGAACCCCCCTCCGCAGTAATCCTGGGTCAAGGGTCCCGCGCCGTCCAATCCGGATCCAATATCATCTGATCGGTTTGCTGGAAGGCATACCGATCAGATGATGACAGGTTAAAGGACGTGAATCACATCACACATCAGCTGATTGTATAAAAAGCCGATTATACAATCAGCTGATGCATCAGTAGAAAAAAAAAAAAATAAAATACTCACTTATGTGCTGATTACCGGCAGCTCCTGGAGTGATCGGACGGGAGTCTGATCCTGTCCCATCGCTGCAGGAGCTGCCAGTAATCAGCTGATGAAGCCTCCTGACGGCAGGATCAGCTAAGTTAAGCCGGCCGGGCGCTAAAAAGCCGGCAACACCGCGAGAATTACGATCAGCTGATGCGTCAGGTGACTGCATCAGGTGATCCACCGCCAGGTCCTGCAAGCATGGTACGTGCCCCGGGGAGACTGCACACAGCCAGAGCGGCGGTACCGGGACAACCTGGAGCTGGGAGCGGACATGGCACCGGGAGTCTGCAGACAGGTGAGTATGACATTTTTTTTTCTACTGTTCACTTTTGTTTTCGCGGCTGCCTCCACCTCCCGCCCAGACATGACGCCGCACGGGAGCTGACATGGCACCGGCGGGTTGTGGACGCAGCGGTGACGGTACCGGGAGGATTCATGCTTCTGTGTTTACCAACAGAAGGAATCCTCTTCCTGTACACGTCACTTTAGTACCCACCCCTTGTGTTTATAGCTGCGTTTTTAGTCATAGAAACGCAGCTATATGCGTTTTTCATTGCGTTGTTGAACATCTCATTGAACTCAATGGGTGAAAAACGCAGTGAAAAACGCAGAAATAATTGACATGCTGCATTTTTGTGGTCAGCACAAAAACGCAGCTACAAAAAAACGCTGTGTGCGGACAGCACTTATGAAAACCCATAGACATTGCTGGGGAAGCAATGTCACTGCGTTTTCAGCACAAAAACGCGGTAACAAAATGCCGCTAAAAACGCAGCAAAAACGCCTAGTGCGAACAAGGCCTAAAACAGTACTCAACTTGGCTAACACTAAATTTAGAGAACGCTCCCAACAGTTTTTTTATGAGTTTGCAGATAAGTGTGGGGGTCCCTTGGCGAGACATATCCACCCGAAAACAGTGACAACGTATGTCCCCTCGATTAAGATGGCTGACAAACAAACAGTGCATCACCCCACTGACATCGCTTTAGCCTTTGAGAAGTATTACAAGACGTTATATAAAATCAACGATACTCTGTAGACTCCACTAACTCCCGGAGAAAATTGACAACTACCTGCTAAACAAGCTGCTTCCCTCCCTATTAGCGGAAACGGCTGATGAGTTGGATTCCCCGTTCTCACTAGAGGAGGTCACCCAAGTGGTGTCCTCTTCTCCCACCAACAAAAGCCCAGGCCCAGATGGCTTTACTACCAAATTTTACCAAACTTTTCTTACAGAGCTGACACCTTTTCTTACTAAGGTCTTAAACTCCATCTTTAAAGACCATCCTTTCCAGAAACAATCACTGTCTGCTGCTATCACGGTAATCCCCAAGCCGGGCAAGGACCCCTTGCTCTGCTCAAGCTATCGCCCTAAATCTCTAATTAATGTGGGCGTGAAACTGTTTGCTAAACTTCTGGCTAACAGGCTGGGTCCTGTAATGGAATTTTTTCCAACTCATTCAATATCAGACATGGGACTCGACAAGGATGTCCTCTATCGCCCCTTCTGTATGCATTGGTGATGGAACATCTAGCCATAGCCATCAGGAATAACCCTGATATTCATGGGATCTGTATAGGGAAAAAAACTCAAACTGGCCCTATATGCTGATGACCTCCTCCTTTACATTGTGAACTCTGAAACATCTCTCCCATCTATCCTGAAGGAGTTTGAGCGGTATGCCGTGGTTAGTAATTTCAAGGTTAATACCTCCAAGTCGGAAATCCTAAATATCACCCTTCCTGCTAAACATAAATCCTCTCTGCAAGAAGCCTATCCCTTTAAATGGTGTGCCACTGCTCTGAAATATCTAGGGACTTATCTGACCCTGGACCCTTCACATCTATTTAATTTGAACTACAAACCACTACTGCAGCGCATTGACGCCGATCTTCAGGCTTACAATTTGCGGGCTCTGTCCTGGTTTCTACGTATCAACGTTTTAAAAATGGATGTCCTCCCCAAACTTTTTTTTCTTTTTCAAGCAGTTCCTATAGCCGTACCCAGATTCTTCTTTGCCCATCTTTGACGGATCACGACAGCTTTTCTATGGAAAAAAAAAGTAAAACCCGACTGGCCTTTAAATACTTGACGAGACGAAAGACAAAAGGGGGCACAGGACTCCCAGATTTTCGCTTGTATCATACATCAGCTATCCTTACCAGAGTAGTGGATTGGTATCATGAGGCCGAGACAAAGCAGTGGGTGGATATTAAAGCTAACATTTTAGATTGGACCTTGACCTCCCAGCCCTGGATCGCGAAACATAGAAGACCTAAGCGCATTTTGAACTCCCCTCTGACAAGGGACCTACTCACATTTGGGACAGAACTAATGCTCATTTTATTCTGTATGAAGCATGGGGCCCCCTGAAACCCCTTTTTGATAATCCCGACTTTCCACCGGCTGTTGGTGTGGACAGGTTTATGATCTGGTCTTCATCCCAGAGGCCTAGCGTTGGCGCTAACCTGCTGGGAGCGCCTTCTCTGCCAACCTTACAGCATTTCCGAGTCGCCTTCCCTGATCAACAAATCCAGTGGTTCATGTACCTGCAGTTTCAACTGTTCATCTCCTCTGCTCGCTAAGCCTCCGCCCAGGCCAGGGTCTGTACCAACTTTGAATCCCTTTTGATCCAACTAGAACCCCCATCCCACGTAATTTTCCAGATTTACTCCATTTTGATTGACCCAATCGATTCGGATCCAGTCTGGTATGTCAAATCCTGGGAGAAAGATCTGGGGAGTGCTTCCTCCGACCTGGATTGGGCAAAAGCTTATATGTGTGTACATAGACCCCCAAAAATGATACCCAGCCGAGGTAAGGACACAGCAGCGGGCCGGTATTCTCAGGTTGGGGAGGGCGAGGGCCATGGTTACGCCCCCCCCCCCCCTCTTGCAGCCGAGAATATCAGCCCACTGCTGCCCCAAGAATGTCACATCCATTAGATGCGACAGTCCCGGCGTGTCACCGGCCATTCTCGATTGCCGTGATGCGTGGCAATCGGGGTAATAAGGAGTTAATAGCAGCCTATAGCTGCCACTAAGTCCAAGATTAGTAATGGCAGTGTCTATGACACGCGATCACTTATCTGTAAGTAAATAAACACAACACCAAAAAATCCTTTATTTGAAATAAAACACCAAAAAGCCCCTACGTTACCACTTTATTAACCTCCACAAATGTCCAGGTCTGGCGTAATCCACACTGATTCAGCGACGTCTGAAACCTGATACTCAATCCAGCCTCATTATGTGAACGATGCTCCAGGGGTAACTCCAGGTCATTTCTCACAGTCGGTGACGTCAACGCATTACCGCTCGCGACAACTTCAGTGCTGCTGTAAAGCACAACTCAGAGTGACGTCACTGATCGGCAGTGACCCTGCGAGAACTCTGATCCAAAGTGCCGCAGGGTCACTTCTCCATCACACATACTGATGGGGGTACGGGACGACACATACATCCCAAATAAAAGCTGTAATATCTACCTATCTATCCCTCTATATATCCATCCCTCTATCCATCTATCCATTATCTATCTATCTAGCCATCTAGCGATCTATCCATTATCTATCTATCGGATAGATGGATAGATAGAGGGATAGATAGTAGATAGAAGGGTAGCTAGATGGATAGATAGATAGATAGATACATAGATGGATAGATACATAGAGGAATAGACAGATAATGGATAGGTAGAGGGATATATAGATAGATGGATAATAGATAGAGGGATAGATAGATGGATAGATAAAAAAGGATAGATGGATAGATAGACAGGCAGACCGATGTCAAACACATATATAATATCCCACCTCCCTGCATATTCTAAGCTGGCACGCTTTAGTGACTTTCATCTGTCACTAAAGGGAGCCTAGCCTTATATTTAGCCAAAAAAATAAATAAATAAATAAATAAAAAAAAAAAAGCGACGTGGGGTCCCCCCCATTTTTGATAGCAGGCTAGGGTAAAGCAGATGGCTGCAGCCTGTAGACCACAGCTGGCAGCTTTATCTTGGTTTGGGATCCAATTTGAAGGGCCCCCAGGCTCTTTTTTTATTATCTATAAATAAATAAAAAAAAAAAAGTGGGGTTCTCCCCAAAATTGGTTCACCAGCCAAGGTAAAGCGGACATCTGTGGTCTGGTATTCTCAGGGTGGAAAGGTCCATAGTTATTGGCCCTTCGCAGCCTAAAAATAGCAAGCCGCAGCCGCCCCAGAAGTGGCGCATCCATTAGATGCGCTAATGCTGGCGCTTCGCCCCAGCTAATCCCGTTGCCCTGGTGCGGTGGCAAACGGGGTAATAAATGGGGTTGATACCAGATGTTTAATGCACCTGACAAAGCCCAGCAGTTGGTGATGGCATGGCGTCTATCAGATACCCGACATCACCAACTATCATTAATAAAAATATATATAAAAAAAATATATATATAGACGACAAAAAAAATATTAATTTGAAAAAACACTCCCCAACTATTCCCTCTTTCACCAATTTATTGTAAAGAAAAACAAATCACCTGTAATCCATTTTGGAAGTCCCAGGACGACTCTGGACCTTCTAGAATATGGGGGCATGCTCAGGGAACGTATCCCATATTTTCAAGGAGTGTAGACCCTCCATGTGGGGAGTGTGAGTGCAAAGAATCTGCACCTACTCTCCCCTGTTCCAAATCAGCAGTGTGCGTGCAGCCAGCACAGCTCTCACTGAACACAAGAAGCTGAGCTGACAGCCGCTCTCTGCGCATGTGCCCAGCATTTATTGTGAAGGAGGAGGGATCACGGGGGATCAACGCTGCAAAAAGGTACAGACACCGGGGGAACACCGGGTGTTATGGGGTGGTGACCTAGCTGGACCCGGGGTGGAGTTTTCTGTCACATGTGTCATGGAACATGCGACAGAAATCAGAAGGAGCTGAATGCGGGCGGCGCTGTAGTGTGTGCGCTGCCATCTCGGATGATCGGGAGGGGGCAGAAATGCAGTCAGGCACCTTCTCAGGCTGTGCCCATACGGTAAGCTGCCTTTTCCCATCCATTTCAGCCTCTTCCTCAGTTACCACAGCTTACAGTTAGGTCCAACATGAAATTATTTTGGTTTCCGATAGACTTACATTGGGGGGTCGAATATTCGCGAATAGCGGCAAGGTATTCGCCGGATATTCGGCAAAGCGAATAATAGGGTATTCGATCATCCCTTTTTATAACATCATAACAAACAGGCATTTTTATATTTCATATGCCATTTATGCAATGTGTAATTATATAGTGTACTTGATTGTTCTTTATACATATAACATGTGTGATCACTGGTATAATTGTTATTAACCATACATATACTTTTTACAATCCGGTCACAATATATGGGCAGAATTGTATTCTATATACTGGCTGTGTAATTTATGACTTTATAGAATGCACTTTATTGTTGATAATATGTGTCATCTTAAGTAAAATATGTGTACAGATTATACATGTCAAATGATTGAACAATGTACTATAATCACCTTATAGGACATTGCTCAATCATATGACATGTATAATCTGGCTTTCAATACTGTGTATTTAAAAGGTAATGTTTCGCTTGTTTTATTTTTGTATTAAAAATAGTGATAATGAAATCAAGTATTTTTAATACAAAATGAAAATCATAGCTTATTTACTTTTTCTGTTATTCGAATTTTACTGGAGGCACTGGGGGTCATGTTGGATTTGCTGTGTGTGTAACGACAGTTACACACTCCTTTATGGAAGCCCCTGTGCATAGAGAATAGTGGTCGGGACCCGACCCTACGAGTAACGTTACAGTGGGCGTCTGCTGTGACCTGGAAGCACCCCCTGGGCTGTCCAGATCACAGCAGAGGGAGGATCTCAGTGCCATTTTTGTGGAGCTTCAAGCCATGCTTTTTGCTCCACTTTACACCTGTCAACCGCCAGGATGTGTGTCCGGGACGCCTCCCCTCCCCCCGTTACCGATGACACCCCCTCCCTCCGCTCTCCCCAGAAACCGCAACTGCTGCCGCCCCCCCCACCCGCCGTTACCGTCTGAAATGAAACCCCCTCCATCCGCTCTCCCCAGCCCCCGTTCTGCTCGCCGCCACCGGTGTGTGTGTGTGTGTCCTCTCCAAATACACCCCCCCTTCCACCTGTCGGCCTGTGTGATACTGTCTGCACGGTTGTGTATCTAATCCTATCCTGTGTGATACTGTCTGCTGAGCTATGTATCTAATCCTTTCCTGTGTAATACTGTATGCTGAGCCGTGTATCTAATCCTCTCCTGTGTGATACTGTCTGCTGAGCTGTGTATCTAATCCTATCCTGTGTGATACTGTCTGCTGAGCTGTGTATCTAATCCTGTCCTGTGTAATACTGTCTGCTGAGCTATGTATCTAATCCTTTCCTGTGTAATACTGTATGCTGAGCCGTGTATCTAATCCTCTCCTGTGTGATACTGTCTGCTGAGCTGTGTATCTAATCCTATCCTGTGTGATACTGTCTGCTGAGCTGTGTATCTAATCCTGTCCTGTGTAATACTGTCTGCTGAGCAGTGTATCTAATCCTCTCCTGTGTGATACTGTTTGCAGGGCTGTGTATCTAATTTCCTGTGTAATACTGTCTGGAGGTCAGTGTATCTAATCCTATCCTGTGTGATAATGTTTGCAGGCTTGTTTATCTAATGCGCTCCTGTGTGACACTGTCTGCAGGGCTGTGTATCTAATACTATCCTAATCCATACAGTGCTAACCACTGAGCCACCGTACAGTGCTAACTACTGAGCCACCATACAGTGCTAACTACTGAGCCACTGTACAGTGCTAATCACTGAGCCATCGTACAGTGATTACCACTGAGCCATCGTACAGTGATTACCACTGAGCCTCACACAGGTGCAGAACTACAAGGCTCAGCATACTCCACCCAGGACTGTATGCAGGAGTTTTTTGCCCCCAAAAAAATGACGTGGGCTTCGCCATATTTTTGTATGCTAGCCAGGCACAGCAGGCAGCTACGGACTGCCCCCAACCCCCATCTGCCTATTTGTACCCGGCTGTGAACCAAAAATATAGGGAAGCCCTTTTTTGTTTTTAATTATTTTATGAATTTCATGAAATAATTAAAATAAAAAAAATGACGTGGGCTTCGCCCAATTTTCGAGTCCCGCCAGGTACAACTAGGCAGCTGGGGATTGGAATCCGCAGCGCCGGGTGCACAAGCATTCTGGGCACCCTTGCTGCGTATTGCAGTCCGCAGCTGCCCCAGAAAATGGCACTTTCACAGAAGCGCCATCTTCTGGCGCTGTATCCAACTCTTCTAGCTGCCCTGATGCCGGGTGACTCGCTGGGTAATAATGGGGTTAGGGCTAGCTGTATATTATCAACTGGCCCAAAGCCCGAAATTCATGGTGTCACGCCAATATTAGACATGGCCACCATGAATTTCTAGTAAAGATATAAAAAAAAAAAAAAAAAAACACACAAAAATATTTTTATTAGAAATAAAACACAACACAATTAGTGACTCCATCTTTATTGAAATAAAGAACCCCCCTCCGCAGTAACCCTGGGTCAAGGGTCCTGCGCCGGATCCAATATCATCTGACCGGTTAGCTGGAAGGCAAAGTGATCAGATGATGTGTCAGGTTCAAGGATGTGAATCACATCACACATCAGCTGATTGTATAAAAGCCGTTTAAACAATCAGCTGATGCATCAGTGAAAAAACAAAAAAAACAAACCCTACACACGTACGTGCTGGCTCCTGTTCGATCGCTGCAGGAGCTGCCGGTGATCAGCTGATAAAGTCTCCCGACGGCATCAGCTGATCGGCTTTTTACCGCATAGCTGAGTCACGGCGAGACTTGCGATCAGCTGATGCGTCAGGTGACCGCATCAGGTGATCCACCCCCAGGGCCTGCATCCATCGGACGTGCCTGGGAGCCGGCACACAGCCGGAGCGTTGGTACCGGAAGAGGAGCTAGGAGCGGACATGGCACTGGGAGTCTGCAGACATTATATATATATATATATATATATATATATGTGTGTTTCCAATTTACTTCCGGGTGGAGCTGTACAATTCATATACAGTCACCTATAAAATGGCGACACATTACTATGAAATACACCTCCTCCCCTTTTAGGTGCAGTGTAACACCCAAAAAGGGGAGGAGAATAGGCATGTCATCTAGTGACTGCCCAAATCTGCAGCTATCATAATTCTACTAAGGATTACTATAGCTTTTTGATGTATACACAGGAAGATGCTCCCACTACTGGCAATTATAAGTATTTTTTTATATAAAAGTTTTATTTTACATATTTAAAAGTTGAATTAAATTAAGAAAATAGTTGTTACACAATTATAATATTGTTTGCTGATTTGGCCTCCAAAAAAAAAATAAAAAAATTAGACGATACAGTCCCTTTAACAAAGATCCACACACAGGGTTAAGTGGCAGGATTTACAATTCCCTTATCAGGGGGAACCTTCATTGTGAACTGCAGGAGTCACAGTCATATGCTTATTACATTGAAGCATGGGTATGGTCATGTGACACTCGAACTCCTGGTCTTTTGATATGCAATGTGCTCCACACTAAGGGCTGGTTCACACTAAGCGACAGCGACAACGAGGTCGCTGTTACGTCACCATTTTCTGTGACGTAACAGCGACCTTGTAAGTCGCTGTTATGATCGCTGCTTAGGTGTCAAACACAGCAGCCGAAGCAGCGATCATAACCGCGAGAGCAGGGAGCCGCGCACACTGCTTAGCGCTGGCTCCTTGCTCTCCTAGCTACAGTACACATCGGGTTAATTAACCCGATGTGTACTGCAGCTACATGTGCAGAGAGCAGGGAGCCGCGCACACTGCTTAGCGCTGGCTCCTTGCTCTCCTAGCTACAGTACACATCAGGTTAATTAACCCGATGTGTACTGCAGCTACATGTGCAGAGAGCCGGAGCCGGCAGCACAGGCAGCGTGAGAGCTGCGGAGGCTGGTAACTAAGGTAAATATCGGGTAACCACCTTGGTTACCCGATGTTTACCCTGGTTACAGCTTACCGCAGCTGCCAGATGCCGGCTCCTGCTCCCTGCTCGCTTCATTTCGTCGCTCTCTCGCTGTCACACACAGCGATCTGTGTGTCACAGCGGGAGAGCGCCTTTGAAGAAAACGAACCAGGGCTGTGTGTAACGAGCAGCGATCTCGCAGCAGGGGCCAGATCGCTGCTCAGTGTCACACACAGCGAGATCGCTAATGAGGTCACTGTTGCGTCACCAAAACCGTGCCGTAGCAGCGATTTCGGTAGCGATCTCGCTATGTGTGAAGCACCCCTAACCCAGAAGGTGCATGGTTTACTGCAGCACCAGGACATCCGGATAGACATGTGGACACATACAGTGGTGATCACAAGCAAACACATGTTTGATCAGTCCATAATTACCCTGAGCAACTAAAAATAGATCATGTGTGCACATGGTCAGTTAACACCTGATGAAGCCATCAACATGATGGCGTAACGCGTGGGGACTACCTGCATCTTCTCCTAACATTATTGGATTCTTTTGTTAATCAGGAACCCAGCTTTCCCATTGCCTTTATATTCATCCTAAACCTTGCTTGCTCTTTTAATATATTCAGGTAAACATTTGATTCTTTAAGTACCTCCAGCACAGGTGACTATTATAACATGTAAGGCTAAGTTCACATTTCCGTTGTTTTGCATCAGTCACATGCGTTGCTTGACGCATGTGACTGATGCGTTGTACAACGGATGACAAAGAAAAGAATTTCATTGTCGGACTCCGTTGTGTGCGGGGGCGGAGTTCGGGGTGCAGAGTTCGGGGGGCGGAGCTCAGGACGTCAGTGCCGCGGTCTGCATGGCTGGGGACAGGTGAGTGAGTGTGTGTGTGTGTGTGTGTGTCTACATGCGTGTGTACATGCGGAGTGCGGGAGGGGGCGGAGCGCGAGGGGCAGAGGACGTCAGTGCCGCGGGGACTGCAGGGCTGGGGACAAGTGTGTGTGTGAGTGTGTGTGAGTGTGTGTGAACACATGCGGAGTGCGGGAGGGGGCGGAGCCGAGTGGTGAAGTGTCGGCCTCCTTGCACACTGTATCCAGGGTAAGTATCGGGTAACTAAAAGCAAAGCACTATTTGCTTGGTT